>NW_026057582.1:80541758-80624545 GCF_023721935.1 Panthera uncia | reverse complement strand
TTTTTCCAATATATGAAATTTATTGTCAAATTGGTTTCCATACAACACCCAGTGCTCATCCCAAAAGGTGCCCTCCTCAATACCCATCACCCACCCTGCCCTCCCTCCCACCCCCCATCAACCCTCAATTTGTTCTCAGTTTTTAACAGTCTCTTATGCTTTGGCTCTCTCCCACTCTAACCTCTTTTTTTTTTTTTTTCCCCTTCCCCTCCCCCATGGGTTTCTGTTAAGTTTCTCAGGATCCACATAAAAGTGAAAACATAGGGTATCTGTCTTTCTCTGTATGGCTTATTTCACTTAGCATCACACTCTCCAGTTCCATCCACGTTGCTACAAAGGGCCATATTTCATTCTTTCTCATTGCCATGTAGTACTCCATTGTGTATATAAACCACAATTTCTTTATCCATTCATCAGTTGATGGACATTTAGGCTCTTTCGATAATTTGGCTATTGTTGAGAGTGCTGCTATAAACATTGGGATACAAGTGCCCCTATGCATCAGTACTCCTGTATCCCTTGGGTAAATTCCTAGCAGTGCTCTTGCTGGGTCATAGGGTACGTCTATTTTTAATTTTCTGAGGAACCTCCGCACTGTTTTCCAGGGTGGCTGCACCAATTTGCATTCCCACCAACAGTGCAAGAGGGTTCCCATTTCTCCACATCCTCTCCAGCATCTATAGTCTCCTGATTTGTTCATTTTAGCCACTCTGGCATGAGGTGATATCTGAGTGTGGTTTTGATTTGTATTTCCCTGATGAGTGACGTTGAGCATCTTTTCATGTGCCTGTTGGCCATCTGGATGTATTCTTGAGAGAAGTGTCTATTCATATTTTCTGCCCATTTCTTCACGGATTTTACTTGATAGAAGAGGCAGAGGCTGAGGAGAGGTATTCTGCTTGATGGTCCTATCAGCTTCCTGCCTTTGAATGTGGTGTGATGTGTTGCAGCCAGGCCAAAAGAATCATGGAGACGCTGATTCAGGGTCTTGAATCCTTTGAAGCAGTGGCCCTACTCACATCTAGATTTCTTATGTGAGAAAAAAAAATTTTTTTTGTTTTTGTTTCGACTATAGTTAATTGAGTTTTTATGATTTTCAGTTGAGGTCATATCTAATGAATACAGGATTTGGGTCATGAAAGTGGAAAGGGGCAAGTAGCACACTTTAAGAGGTAGGTTGGAGCCGGCATGGAGGAGCCAACTATCTTAAGCTGGAAACTTTTGACGTGACAAAACATGTAAGTAACCAGTTGCCTGATATATCTTAGAATGCAGACCACATGTTGACAGAGGTTGTAGTGGCATGGGAAATGGAAGGAAAAATTCAGGATGTTTATGTGTGTTGGCTTTTTTTAGTGGCTGTTAACAAAGAAGCCCTATTTGGAGAGGCAAACTTAAGTTAGATAGCTAATCTCTCAACAGAAAGGAGTTTTGCTAAGAAAGGTGCTCCCTGTGACCACCAATCTAAATGAACAGAGTTCTGTAATTTATACTATTGCAGGGTTGGAGAAGCTGTCTTTGGGACCCCAAGTTAAAACCAGAGGCGAGAAAGTGCCACTCTTAAGACTGATAAAAGTGGAGCTTTTTACCACAAAGACCTGATTGTGTGTGTGAAATGCCAGAGGATTTGGAAGAGCACAGGATCTAGCAGCAGGGAGACAAAAATTCTTAGCCTCAAAGACTATGTCTAGACAAAATCTTTAGCTGTGGTTTCTAATGCAAGGAATTGACCAGAAGCAAATAGACTGACTCGATCAAGTTTTTGAAAGGAACTTTATTGTTAAAGTTAATGCAAGACTCACCTTCAATTGCATATAATTGTTGAAACTCGCAATCCCTGTGTGTCTGAACTTGTACTAACATGCAGGGGCTGCCAAAGTTAGAGAACTTTCTTCTGAATGCTCATCTCAGGTATAGGCATTGAAAATAATGATTGAAGAATATCACTGGAGGGAAGAACCAGAGGTGATGGTAGCAAAAATAGAGAAATTTTCATAAACAGAATTAGGAACTGTCAGATTGACTAACCAGGGAAATTTCTCCATTGAGAGGACAGGTGCTTTCCATTATTTCTTTCCAACAGGATAGAGTATATGCTAGTATTAACTATTAGTCTTTTCCCACCATTGTATATTAGATGTGTTGGAGGCAGATAACCTGTTCTTCAGAGAAAATTTCCAGGCTATGAGAAGATAGATCTGGACCAAATGAAGAGGATAGAACATCATAGGTTTAAAGCCATTTTGTCAAGGCAGTTTGTACTACAAGATTAAGATATTGGGGGTCACCTGGGTGGCTCAGTTGGTTAAGTGTGGGACTCTTGATTTTGGCTCACGTCATGATCTCATTCCTGGGTTCAAGCTCTGCATCGGGCTCCAGTCTCTTTGCCTTTCTCTCTGCCCCTTCCCTGCTTGTGCATGCACGTGCACACCCTCTCAAAATAAATAAATAAACTTAAAATTGTGAAACAAATGTTATCAACAGGTAGGAATGGACCTCAATCCAGGTGCTATTTGGTAAAAATACAGCACACCTGGTATGCCCTCCTAGAAAGAGTCCTTTCCATGTCTACCTACTTTACTTATTTGCCCTCAGTAATGCTTGAAGGGGTTCTTTGCTTTGGCCTCTTTTTATGCAGCTGTAAGGTCTCCTTGAAAAGCGCTAAAGTTTTGTTCTTCAATGAATCAGGTATCTTTTATTGAACTATAAAATATAGGTAGCACATTGCAAATAAAATAAGGTATGGCCATGATCTGGTCTTGGATTTCCTCCTAATCCCTTTAAATTCAGGTGTTAATTACTGCATTCGCTCATTCATTCTTTTATTCTTTTATCCATTCACTCAACAAATAACATTATCTTCAAAGTTTATTTATTTATTTTGAGGGAGACAGAGACAGCAAGAATGGGGAGGGGCAGAGGGAGGGAGAGAGAGAATCCCAAGCTGGCACAGAGCCTGACGTGGGGCTCGAACTCACAAAACTGAGGGATCATGACCTGAGCTGAAACCAAGAATGAGAGGCTGAACTGACTGAGGCACCCAGGTGCCCCAACAAATAATTTTAAAGAACCAAGTATGAGTCAGAAATTGCTCCAGGCCAGGGGATACCACAGTGAACAAGCTTACATTCTACTTGGGGAGATAAGTAATCAACAAATACCTATTTAAAGCATTAAGTAGTACTAATTGTTAAGAAAAAAAGGCAAGGAGAGATGATAAAAAGTGATGTGAGCTACAGGGCATTTCTATTTTATATAAGTCATCAGGGAAGTCTGCTTGGTGAAGGCATTATTTTGGCAGTCTTGAAGAAAGTAAGAGAAAAGTCATGGTGTTATTTGGGTAAGAGCATTTTAGACAGAAGAAACAGCCAGTGCAAAAGTCCTGTGGCAGAAATGTGTTGAGGATGATCCAGAAACAGCAAGTGGTTATAGTGGCATGAGTGGAGCAAGAGGGTGGAAGTGTTGGAGATGGGTCAAAGAGCATCAGGACCTGTCCTGCAAGACAGGCCAGCCCCATTAAAAGGGCATTGTAGGGGCACCTGGGTGGCTCAGTTGGTTAAGCATCCGACTTCGGCTCAGGTCATGATCTCGCGGTCCGTGGGTTCGAGCCCCGCGTCGGGCTCTGTGCTGACAGCTCAGAGCCTGGAGCCTGTTTCTGATTCTGTGTCTCCCTCTCTCTCTCTGACCCTCCCCCGTTCATGCTGTCTCTCCCTGTCTCAAAAATAAATAAACGTTAAAAAAAAATTAAAAAAAAAAAAGGGCATTGTATTTAACTCTGGGATTTAAGGGTGAATCCAAGAGTTGCGAGGTTTGAAATTTTATAACCCGATGGACCTTCTATACACAAAGGAATGGACCTTCTATACACAGAGGAATACAAAATTAGAGAAACACCTACATACTGATTTGGAATGAAAATAAAAGTCACAAGACATCAGTTTTAAAGCAGTGACAAAAACCAGTGTAGGGAAGCACAGTGTGCTGCCCCTAATATGCTACTTTGGTGTAAGGATTATTGTGAGCTGAAGACAGTGAGGAACAGGAGAGGCAAAAAATCTCTTTGCCTTTCCAGCTCTCACTACCAGGAAGGGTAAGTCACACCAGGAAGGGTAAAACTCTTAGTTACCAGAAACTCCTATCAGCCCAGAGATAGAGATCTACATAACAAACCTCACTACAACCTTTATTTCCCCCTATTAAGTTTACCTTCCTACAGCTTGCTGTCCCTAACTGCCGCAATCCGTTTTTCCTTTGTCTTGTCACTTCTCTACAAATTTATTATTTTTAAGATGCTATATAAGCCCCAGGTTCTAGCCACCCCTTTGAGTTCCTCATCACCGAGTTAATAATTACCTCATCATTTCTGGCTAACCTCTCTTTGTTTGCCTCTTAACATTATTTTGTAATACCATGTTCTATAGGGAGAATAGAAAGAAAATACAGTCTTTAGTTTGTTTGGTCAAAATTTATTTTTTATTCGCAGTGTAGAAAAATTCCCTTTGGTTTCACAACTCATTATTGGTAATGCCACGTACATTTTTAGGATTGTTGTCAAATTCGGGACAACTTTTTTTTCTTGGAATTTGCATTTTATTTTATTTTACTTATTTTTTGGCTTGTTTGTTCTTTTTCTTAATCTCATTTTATTTTTTTAAATATAATTTATTGTCAAATTGGGTTATATACAACACCCAGTGCTCATCCCCGCAAGTGCCCTCTTTAATGCCCATTACCCATTTTCCCCTCTCCCCCCTACACACCTCCCATCCACCCTCAGTTTGTTCTCTGTATTTAAGAGTCTCTTGTGGTTTACCTCCTTCCCTCTCTGTTTGCAACTATTTTTTTCCCCTTACCTTCCTCCACGGACTTCTGTTAAGTTTCTCAAGATTTGGGAAAGCTTTTCTAATTTCTTTCTTACACGTACAAGAAAATTTATAAGAACTGTACACAGACTGGCTTCTGGCTCCATACATTTCAAACTCCTTCTCTCCTGTCTGGTGTGATGATGAGCTTCTGTCTGACAACCTCTAGCCCTGAACTTTGAATACTGTGTCACAGTATTTGCTGGCACAGAGAGTAGAAGTATTCTTGGAAGCCATTTCTATACCAGCAAAAACTTAACACTGAAATAAATGATGAACCATGATAATATATCCCACTGACTCAAACTAAATGCTTCTCTAACCCAACCTCTCCTTAACTAGGTCCCTACATATCTGTTCTAGCAACACTTGAGTCCAAGAGAACTGTGGCCGAAGGGAAATTGAAAATAGACAGTTGTGGTTAAACTGTCTCATGGTTGCCAATTCAACAAAAACAAAAACGTGTCAATATACTGCCAGGTCTTCGGAAGGACTGTGTGCAAGTGAAGGCCCTGAATCAACTTTATTAGCTTCAAGGAAAATCTTCCTCTGGTAAAAGGTGAAGAGTTGGAGAGTTTTAAGCAAAGTTGTAACGTGATCTAAGTGCTGTTGTAAAAGGACCTGTTTGTCTGCAGAGTAGACTAGAGGGGAGCAAGCTTGGAAGCAGGAGTTCTGTGCAGAGGTTGAAGTTCAGGCTGCTGAGGGAAAGTAAGAAAGCAGACAAAACTCATTCTGTGAGTTCTAGGAACACGGACTCTGTTATCCACTAAGCTGTGGATGTTTTTCCTGAGAATTCATGCCTGCTCATGTCAGACTGGTTTCCTTCCTCAGTTATTGTTTATTCAGTGATTATAGAGAATTCTCTTAATATTTTCGAATGTTCCACATCTTTAAAGTCCAAATTTCATCAACAATATTTTTATTACTATAGCTATTTATGTTTCGATTTGCTGCTGCATAGATGCCTTCGGTGCTGGGTGAATGATCCTTTCTTTACCTATACAGTTTCAATTCATAATATCAAGGCAATCTGTGTGTGGGCTGAGAGCTACCCAGGAGGACTCTTTACTATTACTTACAAACCTTAGAACCTGGCTATTTACCACTTTATATTATCAAATATTCCTTTGGCTGATGAGTTAATATTGAGGTGTCTTGCTGCATAATGGGGGTTAGTAAACTAGGCTTTACTAATGTTAGGCTTTGCAGGTCATATAGTCTCTGTCAGAACTACTCACCAATGCTGTTGTAGCACTAAAGTAGCAACTGCAGTTAGGCAAAAAAATGGACCTGGCTGTGTTCCAATATAATTTTACTTACAAAAACAGGCTGGGATCCAAATTTGGTTTATAGGATACAGTCTGCTGACCCTTGCTTTAGAGTTTTCCTCTCTTTCATGTTATGAGTCCCAAATTTTAAGCTCACTTAACCTCTATAAGCCTATTGTCTCTGTCTTTAAAATAAGGACCCTAATATATGCCCTGTTTACCACACAGCATTGTTATAATGGTCAAATGAAATATTGGTTGTGGAAGTCTGTTGTAAATTTTAAAGTAGCATACATCTGTATATTTATCTTTTCTACCACTTTGCAACACATTTTGTTTCTGCCCCTTCCACCCCAAGCCCACATATAAACACTCAATCACAAGGGAAAATTATGGCTTGCTTCTTTATCTTTAATCCTGGGACTTAATGTCAAATACTGGCTCCCTAAAATGTCACCAAAACTACCTTTTATTGCACAGAGCTGAGTTTGTTCTTATTGTGGGAAGGGAAAACATAGCCTTGATGTAGTCTTAATAGAGTCTCAGAAGAAGGAGGGCAAAGTTAGGATATTTATTGAGATTTCTAAGACCTCCCTAGATCAAGGTGGGTTTTTCATTGCAAGGACTTGGTTAGGAGTGGATACAGATCATGAGATAATAGTCTAGGATTGGTGGACATTAACATGGTGAGGCTTTTGAAGAGAGAGTCCAAGAGTCTTAGGGTATATACTATAATTTCATACTTTCTATTGAAGACTTTACTGGTCTTTCAGAAGGTCACTAGAATGAAGAATAACATTGTTTGTTTGTTAGAGAACACGCACAAGAGGGGGAGATGGACAGAGAGAGAGAGAGAGAGAGAGAGAGAGAGAGAATCTTAAGCAGGCTCCAAGCTCAGAGCCCTACATGGGCCTTGATCCCATGACCCTGGAATCATGACCTGAGCCGAAATCAGGAGTGGGATGCTCAACAGACTGATCCACACAGGAAACCTAAGAATAATATTGTTTGTATGTTTTATTTTGGAGGCAAGTTTCCTGGAATAATAAAGTTACATTGATAAATGCATTGGAATGTTAAAGTCCTATTGATACAGTCATTATGCTGTGTATGTGTAGATGGTTTTAGTTCTCACTTAGATGTATTGGAGGTATTTTGTGAGAAGGAAAAGAGGTAAAAGTAGATAGGATAGTAGGATTTACTTAGAAAAGCACAGAGAATGACTAGAAGACACAGATACAGAGAAGAGAGGAAGAGGTTAGTTAGCAAGACCGAGAAGAGCTTTTCAAGCAGTTTAAAGAAAATTTTGTAAGAGAAGAAAAAATTGGCAGGATGTAAGTTCTGTCAGAATGTCAACAATTGGAGAGGTGCCTGGGTGGCTCAGTCAGTTGGGAGTCTGACTTCGGCTCAGGTCATGATCTCATGGTTCCTGAGTTTGAGCCCTGCATTTGGGCTCACTGCTGTCAGTGTGGAGCCTGTTTCCGATCCTCTGTTCCCCACTCCCCCCACCCCCGGCCCTCCCCATGCACTTTATCTCTCTCTCTCTCTCTCTCTCTCTCTCTCTCTCTGTCCCTTCCCCCCGCTCAAAAATGAATAAGCATTAAAAAGAAAGATTTAGGGGCACCTGGGTGGCTCAGTGGGTTAAGCTGATAATGAAATAATAGTCTAGGATTGGTCTGTGCTGACATTCAGAGCCTGGAGCCTGCTACAGATTCTGTCTCCCTTTTCCCTGCCCTTCGACCACTTGTGTGTTCTCTCTCTCTCTCTCTCTCTCTCTCACTCTCAAAAAGTGAATAAACATTAAAAAAAATAGAAAAAAAGATTTAGAATGTCAACAAAATATAAATTGACAAATATACATTGCTTTTAATTAATTGTTCTGGCCGGAGAGTTTTATATTTGCTGAATATGTGTCAAGATTGGAAAATGTGTTTTTGGGAGGTTACTTTTTTGATATTAAATATGTATACATATATATATTTTTTCATGGAAGAAAATCTTGAATATCTAAATAAGCAGTTAGAATAAATATAACTTTTTTCCCCCTGATTTTAAGTTAATTTTTAAAAAATTTATATCCAAATTAGCATATAGTGCAACAATGATTTCAGGAGTAGATTCCTTAATGCCCCTTACCCATTTAGCCCATCCCCCCCCACCCCTCCAGTAACCCTCTGTTTGTTCTACATATTTAAGAGTCTCTTATGTTTTTGTGCCCCTCTCTGGTTTTTATTATTTTTCCTTCCCTTTGGTTCATCTGTTTTGTGTCTTAAAGTCCTCATATGAGTAAGGTCTTCATATGTCTAAAGTCCTCATATGAGTAAGTCCTCATATGTGTCTTAAAGTCCTCATATGCTATATATTTGTCTTTCTCTGACTAATTTCACTTAGCATAATACCCTCTAGTTCCAGCCACGTAGTTGTGAATGGCAAGATTTCATTCTTTTTGATTGCCGAGTAATACTCCATAGTATACATATATACCACATCTTCTTTATCCATTCATCCATTGATGGACATTTGGGCTCTTTCCATACTTTGGCTATTGTTGATAATGCTGCTATAAACATTGAAGTGCATGTGCCCCTTCTAAACCGCATACCTGTATCCCTTGGATAAATACCTAGTAGTGCAATTACTGGGTCATAGGGTAGTTCTATTTTTAATTTTTTGAGGAACCTCCATACTGTTTTCCAGAGTGGTTACAACCAACTTTCATTCCCACCAACAATGCAAAAGAGATCCTCTTTCTCTGCATCCTTGGCAACATCTGTTGTTGACCGAGTTGTTAATGTTAGCCATTCTGACAGGTGTAAGGTGGTATCTCCTTGTGGTTTTAATTTGTATTTCCCTGATGATGAGTGATGTTGAGCATTTTTTCATGTGTCGGTTGGCCATCTGGATGTCTTCTTTGGAAAAGTGTCTATTCATGTCTTTTGCCCATTTCTTCACTGGATTATTTGTTTTTTGGGTGTTGAGTTTGAAAAGTTCTTGATAGATTTTGGATACTAACCCTTTATCTGATAGTGCAAATATCTTCTCCCATTTTGTCGGTTGCCTTTTAGTTTTGCCGATTGTTTGCTTTGCTCTGCAGAAGCTTTTTACTTTGATGAGGTCCCAATAGTTCATTTTTGCTTTTGTTTCCCTTGCCTCTGGAGACGTGTTGAGTAAGACTTTGCTGTGGCCAAGATCAAAGAGGTTTTTGCCTGCTTTTTCCTTGAGGATTTTGGTGGCTTTCTGTCTTACATTGAGGTCTTTCATGCATTTTGAGTTTATTTTTGTGTATGGTGTAAGAAAGTGGTCCAGGTTCATTCTTCTGCATGTCACTGTCCAGTTCTCCCAGCACCACTTGCTAAAGAGACTGTCTTTATTCCATTGGATATTCTTTCCTGCTTTGTCAAAGACGAGTTTCTGGGTCCATTTCTGGGTTCTCTATTCTGTTATATTGATCTGAGTGTCTGTTTTTGTGCCAGTACCATACTGTCTTGATGATTACAGCTTTGTAGTATAGCTTGAAGTCTGGGATTGTGATGCCTCCTGCTTTGGTTTTCTTTTTCAAGATTGCTTTGGCTATTCAGGGTCTTTTCTGGTTCTATACAAATTTTAGGATTCTTTGTTCTAGCTCTGTGAAGAATGCTAACATTATTTTGATAGGGATTGCATTGAATATGTAGATTGCTTTGGGTAGTATTGACATTTTAAGAATATTTGTTCTTCCTATCCAGGAACATGGAATCTTTTTCCATTTTTTTTGTGTCTATTTCAATTTCTTTCATAAGCTTTCTATAGTTTTTAGTGTATAGATTTTTCACGTCTTTGGTTAGATTTATTTCTAGGTATTTTATGGATTTTGGTGCAATTGCAAATGGGATCGATTCCTTGATTTCTCTTTCTCTTGATTCATTGTTGGTGTATAGGAATGCAACCGATTTCTGTGCGTTGATTTTATATCCTGCAACTTTGCTGAATTCATGAACTAGTTCTAGCAGTTTTTTGGTGGAATCTTTAGGGTTTTCCATATAGTGTATCATGCCATCTGCGAAGAGTGAAAGTTTGACCTCCTCTTGGACGATTTGGATGCCTTTTATTTCTTTGTGTTTGATTGCAGAGGCTAAGACTTCCAATAATACTATGTTGAATAACAGTGATGAGAGTGGACATCCCTGTCTTGTTCCTGACCTTGGGGGGAAAGCTGTCAGTTTTTCCCTATTGAGGATGATATTAGCGTTGGGTCGTTCATATATGACTTTTATGATCTCGAGGTATGCTCCTTCTATCCCTACTTTCTTGAGGGTTTTTATCAAGAAATGATGCTGTATTTTTTCAAATGCTTTCTCTGCATCTATTGAGAGGATCATATGGTTCTTGTCCTTTCTTTTATTGATGTGATCAATCACATGAATTGTTTTACGGATATTGAACCAGCCCTGCATCCCAGGTATAAATCTACCACTTGGTCATGGTGAATAATTTTTTTTAAGTATTGTTGGATCCAGTTGGCTAATATCTTGTTGAGGATTTTTGCCTCCTTGTTCATCAGGGAAATTGGTCTATAGTTCTCCTTTTTAGTGGGGTCTCTGTCTGGTTTTGGAATCAAGGTAATGCTGGCTTCATAGAAAGAGTTTGGAAGTTTTCCTTACATTTCTATTTTTTGGAAGAGCTTCAAGAGAATAGGTGTTAACTCTTCCTTAAATGTTTGGTAGAATTCCCCTGGAAAGCCATCTGGCCCTGGACTCTTGTTTTTTGGCAGGTTTTTGATCACTAATTCGATTTCCTTACTGGTTATGGGTCTGTTCACATTTTCTATTTCTTCCTGTTTCAGTTTTGGTAGTGTATATGTTTCTAGGAATTTGTCCCTTTCTTCCAGATTGCCCATTTTATTGGCATATAATTGCTCATAATATTCTCTTACTGTTTTTATTTCAGCTGTGTTGGTTGTGATCTCTTTCACTCTTGATTTTATTTGGGTCCTTTTTCTTTTTGATCCAACTGGCTAGTGGTTTATCAATTTTGTTAATTCTTTAAAAGAACCAGCTTCTGGTTTCATTGATCTGTTCTTTTTTTTTGTTTTGTTTTTTGTTTTTTTTTTTTTTGGTTTCAATAGCATTAATTTCTGCTCTAATCTTTATTATTTCCTGTCTTCTGTTGGTTTTGGGTTATATTTTCTGTTCTTTTTCCAGCTCTTTAAGGCATAGGTTAGGTTGTGTATCTGAGATCGTTCTTCCTTCTTTAGGAAGGCCTGGATTGCTATATACTTTCCTCTTTTCCGCCTTTGTTGCGTCCCAGAGGTTTTGGATTGTGGTGTTATCGTTTTCATTGGCTTCCATGTACTTTTTAATTTGCTCTTTAACTTCTTGGTTAGCCCATTCATTCTTTAGTAGGATATTCTTCAGTCTCCAAGGATTTGTTACCTTTCCACATTTTTTCTTGTGGTTGATTTTGAGTTTCATAGCATTGTGGTCTGAAAATATGCACAGTATGATCTCGATCTTTTTGTACTTGCTGAGGGCTGATTTGTATCCCAGTATGTGGTCTATTCTGGAGAAGGTTCCATGTGCACTGGAGAAGAATGTATATTCTGCTGCTTTAGGTTGAAATATTCTGAATATATCTGTTAAGTCCATCAGGTCCAGTGTGTCATTCAAAGCCATTGTTTCCTTGTTGATTTTTTGATTAGATGATCTGTCTATTGGGGTGGGGTGTTGAAGTCTCCTACTATTATGGTATTACTATTGATGAGTTTCTTTATGTTTGTAATGAATTGATTTATATATTTGGGTGCTTTTACATTTGGCACATAAATGTTTACAATTGTTAGGTCTTCTTGGTGGATAGCTCCCTTGATTATGATATAATGCCCTTCTGCATCTCTTGATACAGTCTTTATTTTAAAGTCTGGATTGTCTGATATAAGTATGGCTACTCCAGCTTTCTTTTGTTGACCATTAGCATGATAGATGGTTCTCTATCCCCTTACTTTCAATCTGAAGGTGTCTTTAGGTCTAAAGTGGGTCTCTTGTAGACAGCAAATAGATGGATGTTGTTTTCTTATCTTGTGTTACCTGTCTTTTGATTGAAGCATTGAATCCATTTAAGTTTAGAGTGAGTACTGAAAGATAGGAATTTATTGCCATTATGTTGCTTATAGAGTTGGAGTTTCTGGTGGTTTTCTCTGGTCCTTTCTAATCTTTGTTGCTTTGGTCTTTATTTTTTATATTTTAATTTTTTCTCCCCTCAGAGAGCCCCCCTTAAAGTTTCTTGCAGGGCTGGTTTAGTGGTCACAAACTCCTTTAATTTTTGTTTGTCTGGTAACTTTTTATCTCTCCTATTTTGAATGACAGCCTTGCTGGGTAAAGAAGTCTTGGCTGCGTATTTTTTGATTCAGCACCTTGAATATATCCTTCCACTCCTTTCTGGCCTACCAAGTCTTCTGTGGATAGGTCTGCTGCAAATCTGATCTGTCTTTTCTTGTAGGTTAAGGACTTTTTTTCCCTTGCTGTTTTCATGATTCTCTCCTTACCTGAGTACTTTTTGAATTTGACTATGATATGCCTTGTTGACGGTCGGTTTTTGTTGAATCTAATGGGAGTCCTCTGTGCTTCCTGGATTTTGATGTCTTTGTCTTTCCCCAGGTTAGGAAAGTTTTCTGCTATGATTTGCTCACATAACCTTTCTACCCCTATTTCTCTCTTCCATTTCTGGGACCCCTGTGATTTTGATGTTGTTCCTTTTTAATGAGTCACTGATTTCTCTCTAATTCTTAAATTGTGCTCTTTTGCCTTAATCTCCCTCTTTTTTTCTGCTTCATTATTCTCCATAAGTTTGTCCTCTATATCACTGATTCTCTGCTCTGCCTTATCCATCCTTGCGGCCATGGCATCCATTCGAGATTGCAGCTCAGTTATAACATTTTTTATTTCATCCTGACTAGTTTTTACTACTTTTATCTTTGCAGAAAGGGATTCTAATCTATTTTCAACTCCAGCTAGTTTCTTACCGTGATTCTAAATTCTGGTTCAGACATCTTGCTTGTGTCTGTGTTAGTTAAATCCCTGGTTGTCATTTCTTCCTGCTCTTTCTTTGGGGTGAGATCATTAGTTTCATCATTTTGAAGGGAGAAAAGGAATTAATGAGGTAGAAAAAATTAAAATTAAAAAAATTAAGATTAATAAAATATTAAAATTAAAAACTTAAAAACACACAAATTGATTAAATAATGCTAGATTCTAGGTGTGTTTTTGTCTGGGTGTTGAAAGTGGCTTGATACATTAGAGAAAAAAGGGCAAAAAAAAGGAAATCATTTGAAAATTTGAAAAAATGAATACACTGAAGTAGACTAAAATGAAATGATGGAACTAAAATAGAATTTGAAAAAAATTTACACAAAAGTAAAGAATATAGTAGAAAAAAATTAAAGAAAAATATATTTTTAAAAATTTTTTATGTTTATTTATTTTTGAGAGACAGAGTGTGAGTGGAGGAGGGGCAGATACAGAGGGAGACACAGAATCCGAAGCAGGTTCCAGGCTCCGAGCTGTCAGCACAGAGCCCGACGCGGGGCTCGAACTCGTGAACCACAAGATCATGACCTGAGCCGGAGTCGGACGCTCAACCGACGGAGCCACCCAGGCGCCCCAAGAAAAATATTTTTTTTTTAAACGTTTATTTATTTTTGAGACAGAGACAGAGCATGAACGGGGGAGGGTCAGAGAGAGAGGGAGACACAGAATCTGAAACAGGCTCTAGGCTCTGAGCTGTCAGCACAGAGCCCAACGCGGGGCTCGAACCCACAGACTGCGAGATCATGACCTGAGCCGAAGCCAGACGCCCAACCCACTGAGCCACCCAGGTGCCCCAAGAAAAATATTTTTAATAAAAATTAAAAATAAATTTAATTTTTTTTCTCTTTCTGCATTCAAGAAAAAGGAAAGAAATGAAAAAGAAAAAAGAAAAAAGGAAATAGTTTGAAAATTTGAAAAAGTGAATACACTGTAGTAGACTAAAGTAAAATGATGGAAGTAAAATAGAATTTGAAAAAAAATTTACATAAAAGTAAATATAGTGAAAAAAATAAAATATTTTTAATAAAAATTGAAAATAAAAATGAATTTTCTCTTTCTGTATTCAAGAAAAAGAAGTGAAAAAGGAAAAAAAAGAAAGAGAATTGAATAGTTGGACCTGCTAACAGATTGAAATAGGACTGAAATTACTTCGTTTTTCCCTAGAAGTCACACTATGAAGCGATTTATAGTCCATAAACTAAGTAGGCAGTGAGACTTGTTTTCTTGAAGAGCGAGGTTGGCCCAGTTGGGTGGGGCTTAGTGTAACGGCTCTGTTCTCCACTAGATGGCTCTGCTAGTCTACTGGGGTGGAGTGCTGTGGCGCTCATGGGTGCGTGTGCGCTTGCGCGGGAGCGGTTAAAATAGTGTCACTTAGCTACCCAGTCTCTAGTATCGGAACTCTGTTCTCCCCATCAGCAATTGCGCACCCGTCCTTTGTCTTCAGCTTTCGTCCACTTTCTGGTTTTTCACTGTCCGTGACCAAGCCCCAGGTAGTATCTCTCTCTTGCGTTTTGTCTCAGATGTGGCTGTTTCCCCGGCCTCTAACTTCTGAGGGACTCTGGCTTTGACCTGTTCCACCCCTCTATGGAGTGTCTCACTGAGCAATGGAGCAATGGCCAAATGCTGGCTGCACCCAGGAAAGTTCATGAGACCATGCTGCTGCCGGTGCCCTGAGACTGTGGCCAGGTGCCAGCCTGCCCCAGAAAAAGTTTATGAGATAGTGTAGCAGCAGCATTTCAGGGATTGTGGAAATTCACAACACACATCTGGCACCAGGCTTCACCCTTAATGTCCTTGTTCCAGCACCAGCGAATGTGGCTGTTCTCTGGGGTCTGTTGGGACCAAATGTCCTTCCAGCAGTGGAACCGCTTTTCCCTGTGTGGCCCAAGAACTTCCAGGACCCCACTCTGCTCCTGGGGATTCTCCCCTCCCACCAGAGCGCCACCAGATATCTAGCTGCGGAGTTGCAGACTCTGCTCTCCCCTTGTTTACAGTCTTAATGGAATTTAAATCCTATCCTTTCTCCTTTATCCCTTTTTAGTTTAGCCTCTGTGGCTGTTTCCAATTTTCCACTTTCTCTCCAGTTGCTTTTGGGGAGGTGTGTTTTTCCCGTATTCTCCCCTCTGGCCCCCCCCCCCCCCCCCATCCTCTCTCTGCCTGCAAAAGCAGCTCTGTGCCCTCCGCGGCTTCTCTCTCCTCAAGTTCACCTCTCTGCACCGTGTACCTGCTGAATTCTGTGGTTCAGGTTGTGCAGATTGTTGTGTTAATCCTCAGATCAGTTTTCTAGGTGTGCAGGATGGTTTAGTGTTGGTGTGGTTGTATTTCATGGATGCGAGACATGCAAAAAACTTCCATGCTGTGCCGCCATCTTGACACCCCTCTAAATATAACTCTTAATAAGAAAGTGAAATGTCAGTAAAATGGATATGTAAGAGTCAAAGTCAAGAGGAATAGGAAAGGTGACTTCCAGTTAAAACAAATAAGAATTTCTTTGGGGGAGAAGGGTGGAGTAGAGCCATGGGAGAGTGATAGAAGAGAAAGGAGAAGAATGAAAACAGACCATGTTGTGAGGCTCTTGGCTGGTTTGTAGGAAATGGTTAAAGATTTTTAGGAAGAAGAATATCTATCTTAAATTGTAATTTTTTTCAATGCTGTGATATTGTAGAGAGTTCGTGCCAACAATAAAATAGAGGGCATGCCCCCAGGACTATCCTCCAGTCTGATACCAACTGCCCATTTGGAGGGTCCCAAAAACTATCTTCAGGTTTGTGATAAGGACTCAGAACCCACTGAAAGTTACTATATTTATGGTTATGGCTTATTACATATTAAAATCAAACCATGGGCTGGGGCACCTGGGTGGCTCAGTCGGTTAAGCGGCCGACTTCGGTTCAGGTCATGATCTCGAGGTCCGTGAGCCCCACGTCGGGCTCTGTGCTGACTGCTCAGAGCCTGGAGCCTGTTTCAGATTCTGTGTCTCCCTATCGCTGACCCTCCCCTGTTCATGCTCTGTCTCTCTCTGTCTCAAAAATAAATAAAACGTTAAAAAAAAAAATTAAAAAAAAAAATCAAACCATGGGAAGAAGCTCATATGGCAGAGTCCAGAAGTACCACATACAAAGTTTCTGTTGTCCTCTCCTTCTAGAGTTGAGAAACCTCACTCTGCTGGCATCAATGTGTGACAATATAGACAAAATAGTGTCACCAAAGAAGTTCATTTGAGCCTCCGTGTCCAGAGATTTTTACTGTTGTTTTTTTTTCACATGAGTATGATTTACATGGTTGATTTCAGTCTCTAGCTCATCTGATCGTGTATAACCCAAAGCTCCCACCCTAAGTCACAGTGTTAGTCTTTTGTCACTCTTTTCCCCTTCCTGCAACACTATTTGGATAGAGACACCCCTTGCCCTAAATCATACTGTTAGCTATCCAGTATGACCCAAGGTTTCAGACAAAGACACTCCTATCTGGAGAGCTCAGAGAAAATGTCTGAAGCCGAAGGCGTGGGCCAGATGTTTTCTTTGAGCAAGGCGAAATTCTTTACTACACAGATTTAAATCCCTTTCATCATTCCATTCTTCAATAAAGACCTCTTCACACATGTGCAGAAAAAAAATTCATCTTCAGTCCCAGAAACTTGATGGAAAAACTTTAAACATTTTGGTATAGATCCTTCTAGATAGATCTTAGATACATTAGGCATGAAAATGTTAACTTACCTTTTCTTTATTCTTCCCCCAATTAAAATGAATAGCTATTAGCACAAGTTAGAAAGCTATTCAGTAAAATCAAATCACCAAATTTTAGGGATAGATGAGACCTTGGATTACATCTGGTCTTTTGGGAAGATGAAATGATTTGCTCAAGACCAATGGAATTAGTGAGACAGAGCTGAATTAAGATTCCAGGTCCAGTGGCTTTTCTCTTAAATCAAAAGAAACTCAAGAGACCTCTTTTTGGATCCAAAGGATGTTACATTTTGAAAATAGCATTGCCTTGTTGACGTATGGTAAGATAACCCTAATGGCTTTTTGATTGATTTGGTTTTGCCCCAGAATTTGGGATGATTTCCAGATCCACATATTAAAGTGTGTCTAGAGGACAGCTGCTCAACTGCTTGCATATTTTTCTGATTAGCTGAATTGTATATGCTGCTGAAATAGTCCACTGGATTTCATGTTGTTGATAGGAACAGCAGGGGATCTTAAACTGAACACTATCTGTATCTCTTTAGTCCTTTGGAAACATTTCCCTCCCATTTGCTGCCTCCTTGTCCTTCTTAGAAAGCTATTAAATTTTATGTTTTTTGGATTCAAACCTGGAACCTAGTTTTCAGCTGCTTTCTCATTTCCTCCCAAATTTTATAAACATTTAATCAACTTCTTTTTTTGTGTGTACTAGTCGGAGATGAATCCAAATGGGATGAAAAGGGCCAGCACTTAAACCTTTGTCACACAAGCCTGTGACTTGGGAGGGTGCTACAGACTTGATGTTGATGTTCCTCGAATTTCATATGTTGAAACCTAACCTCCAGTGTGATGGTATTTGGAGATGGGGTCTTGGCCAGTTGATTATGTCATGAGGGCAAAGCCTTTGTTAGTGAGATTAGCACCCTTATGAAAGAGACCCCAGAGAATTCCCTTGCCCTTCTTCCATGTGAGGACACAGGAAGAAGATAGCCATCTATGGACTAGGAAGCAGGTTCTCACCACACACTGAGTCTGCTGGTGCCTTGTTCTTGGGTTTCCCAACCTCCCAAATTGCCAGAAATAAATTTGTGTTGTTTTGAAGCCACCAGTCTCTGATATTTTTGTTATAAAAGCCTGGATGGTCTAAGACAGGGGGGAATTAAGTGTGAGCACTCATTTTCATTGGCAGGAATAGCATCAGGCATAGGCCCAGTCAGTAAAAGCTTACCTTATCTCTCATCAGCTGATGGAAATGACCTGCTGTGCCAAACCGTTTCCACTGTCTTGCATGGACCTGCCTTAGCTCTGACATGAACAATGAGCAAATCATTTGGGCTAACTGGAGATCTGTTTTAAAAGGGCAAAATGCAAGCATGCCTGAGGGCAATATTTGCACCCTTAGTTTGGTTATCGCTTTTGTACTTAACTGAAAGCAGCTGCAGTGAAGAGATAAAGTTCTGATGAAATACACTTGGAACTTGATGTGGGGTCAGGCCTAGGGTAGGACATCACAGGTCTTCAGGAATGCAAAGAGCATCAGGAGACCAAGGAAGAAGAGACTGAGGGAGGTAGAGATGGGAAGATGCTCCACTTTTTCAGTTGGTGTGGTTTTGACCTGTGAGTTTACTGTGACCTCACCATGGAGAATTTGCAAAGGGGTGGGCATAAGTCTCTTCAACTGCTGAGAGGAAAAATATTGTAATTGTTGGTAAAGTGGTAGAAAGGACCAAAGTGAGACAAATCAGCTGTGTACATTATGAAGTAGAAGTTTTGGTTTTGTCTTTTAAATGCATAGAAATAAAAGTCAGTGTAGAAATATAGACAGTATGATGACGCTTCACTGGTGCTGTCTCATGGAGTGAGCCACCACTACTATGTCCTAATGTCTGCTCCTTCCTCTCATACTCTCCCAGTATAACTGAGTACTCTGTGGCTCTGCCTTTATATTCTAGACAGTGCTTCCAATAGAAATATAACATGAGCCACATACATATTTTTAAACTTCTAGTGGCTGCATCAAAAAACAAACAGATGAAATTAATTTTAATAATATATATTAAACATTTTTAAAGTTTTATTTATTTTGAGAGAGAGAGAGTGCATGAGCAGGGGAGGGGCAGAGAGAAGGAGTGAGAATCCCAAGCAGGCTCTCCACTGTCAGCGTGGAGCCTGACGCGGGGCTTGGACCCACCCCACCAGCTGTGAGATCATGACTTGAGCCGAAATCAAGAGTCAGATGCTTAACCAACTGAGCCACTCAGGTGCCCCATTAATAATATATTTTATTTAATCTAATACACCCAAAGTATTATTTCATTAATAATGAATTATTAACACACTTTTATCTCTATTTGTACTAAGTTTTTGAAGCCCGGCTTATGTTTTATACTTAAATAACATCCTGGTTTTAAATAAGTACCTTTCAGTTGCTTAGTAATAGCTGCATGTGTCTAGTGCTTGCTGGATTGGGCAGTGCCACTTTAGATGAAAGCTATCAATGCAGGGACACTGTTTCTTAAAGATCATCAAAATTTGTTATCAGCTGTAAATGACAGAATAATCTATTGCAGAAGGCTTGAACTATAAGGGCATTTATTATTTACTTAGGATACTGGAGATAGTGAGTTGTTCAGAAGATTAAAAATGTCATCAGGGATCCAGGCTCCTTCCAGACTTGGACCTTACAGGTCTTCTCAGCACATTGGCATTCCTTCTTGTGTTGTCATCTCATGGTCACAAGATATCTATAGCAGCTCCTGATATCAGGCCTTACCACTTGGAAGGGGAAAGAGCAAAAAAGTCTCTTTCTCTGAACTCTCTTTTCATCCAGGAAGGAAAAGATTCTCCCCAGCAGACATGCCCTGACATCTCATTGGCCAGATTTGGGGCATATGGTAACTCTTAGCTATAGGGGATCTTGGGAAACTGCAAAGTTGCAGAGAAGAGGAGATTGGCTGGGAGGGCTTTGCTTTAGAAGATCAATCTTGATATATTGCTCCCTCAGACAAAACCAGACTTCTGTTAGGCTAGATGGGAGAATGGGATGGCTACTGGGCAGGCAGCCAGCAATGTCTGCCCCAGGAACATTTTCTCAACGAGAGGGGGACAGAGGAAGATAGTCTTATAATCAACATGGTCTTATAATTAAAACAACTTTTTAAAAAATATTTATTTATTTTTGAGTCAGAGAAAGAGCGTGAACGGGGGAGGGTCAGAGAGAGGGAGACACACAATTTGAAGCAGGCTCCAGGCTCCGAGCTGTCAGCACAGAGCACTACGCGGGGCTCGAACTCACAGACTGTAAGATCATGACCTGAGCTGAAGTCGGATGAGCATGGTCTTATAATTAAATAACAGTTACACTAGTTATTGCTCCCATTTACTGAATATTCATGTGCCACATGTGTTTAATTGATTACCTAATTCACACACACAAGAACACACAGTTTACCTGTCAGTGGTTGCTGATAATAAAATCAATATAAAACTGTCAGATTATACTATGAGCTTCCCAAGAACAGGAATCATGTGTTCCTTCCTTTCCTTTCTTCCTTCCTTCCTTTTCTTTTTTTCACATCCCATATCACAGTTTTCATCAGTATTTGTTGATGAATGATTCCTCTTAAGATATTTTATATCTCTCAAATTTTGTTCCTAATCCATGGACCTGGATTAGATTTGAAAATCATTGGTACCTCTACCATGTTCTAGCCTCAAACACATGTCCTGGCCCTCACTTTGAACCCCCTGCAATTCTTTCCACAGGCTGCTAAGTATTCTTATTTGGGAAGGGGTCACGGCTAGAAACCACAACCAACCAGTGACTCAGCAACCTCTTCACTAGAGTTTCCTTTCTACCCAGACTTATTTGAGGACAATAGGGAAATAAAACTAGTTTCTCCCACACACAGAGTTGATGATTCCTGGACCTGTGTCTTATGATCTCTGTCAGTCTTAGACTTTGCCAGGCTCTTTCAGTTGATAAGGAATAGAGATAAATAAAGTTTCCTCAAGTATTGAGAATTCATTACATGGAAGAAAAAAAAAATCTTCCCACCCATCAAGGTCTCACAGAGAATAGGAATGTTGTTCAGGATAAATCAATAGCAGTAGCTGGGGTCACTGTAGCAATTTCTGGATTTTATTTCCTTAGAAATAGACCTCGAGTGTTTGACTGTTATGGTGACTCAGCCATTTTTTACTTTTGCTCCTGCCTACCCCATGACTTCTGTTTAGTCACAGCTTCCACTGCCTTAAAGTCTCTCTGTGTTATTCTGCTATCTACTGAATTTCTCTGAGGTCTCTCTTTAGAATTCCTGAAGAAAGTGTATATAATTGAGTTAACCTTCCAGGATCCTTCCATGATCAGGCGTCTTCATTGGTTAGAGAGGCCCCATGCCAGGTGACACTCTAGGTCAATCATCTGTCTTTAGAATGATGGAGTTATACGGTAAACAATGTGTCATCTGTGTATAAGTCACGTATCTTGAAGTTCTTTAGCCCTCAGGTTTATCAAACCTATTATGTCCAGTTAAAAATAACTCTGAGCCTTGTATTTCAGGTGATTTTAGGAAGTCAGATCATTTATCAACTTCCCCTCACCAGTTTTTCTGGTCCTATCTTGGGACCAGAAAATATACTTATTAATTCTGAGTCCTTTCTGCTTGACACATGTCAGTTTTGATCAGCCATAACTTGTTCTTGGTTTCCTTCTTTCCATTTTGTGAAGGTGGTTTTGTCCAGTGGTTGCCTCTTTGGGGTTGGAGGAGGTGGCCTTGAAAGGAACATGAAAGTACTTTTTGGGTGATAGAAGTTTCATGTATCTTCAATGGGTACGACTTAACATGGTGTGTGTGTCAATAGTTACTAACATAGACTCTTAAGATCTGTGCATTTTTAATCTGTGGAAATTATTCCTTAACATGATTAGTTAACAACAACAACAACAACAACAACAACAACAACTACTACTACAAAATGGTTGTGTTAGTCAGGGTCCCAACAGGAAACAGATAAACATTGAGTTTGGTAATTGAAAGAGAGTGTAATAAAAGGCCAACCTACAAAAGGATCAATAGGGTATAGCACTCTAGAGCTGGAACCTGAGTTCCCACTAACACTTCTATAGTGAAGAGGCAAAGGAAGGGAGTAGTTATCAGAATGTGATGTGCCAAATGGAAAAGACCATTGTGGCAGAAGCTGGGAACTTTGGTCAATGGATGTAGCCAGTACATCTCAACCCTCTGGTGAAGGAACTGGGGGAATAAATTCCCTAATCTCAGATTCATCCTTCCCTCCCTCTGATCTCCTTGGGTATAACCAACAAGAAGCCTGAGAGTAAGGAAGCCAGGAAGCTAATAGATGTAGTCTGTACAACTCAGTCTCACAGGACATAGAGTAGGGTAGAGAAGAAGGGAGAGCAGATCTGAAGGGGTAATCAGAAGACGTCCAGCATTGTGTTTTCCATTTTCTCTGAATTACTTCAAGTGTGGACATTGTCCCTCCCACAATTCTTTAAAATGTAAGTAAGGTTAAGTAAGACAAGACTATGGCATGTAAAATATTTGTGGGAATCCTGAGGATAACAGAGGGGGTTATAATGAAGAAAAAGCAAATTTAAAACCTCAGGTTGGCTTTCCCAGCTCCTGAGTCTATTGGCCATACCTTGTACAGAGAGTTCCTCATTGCCTTCCTCCTCAGCCCCAGCCACATCACATCGAAAGGGCTAGTCCACTTCACGCCAGCGATAGTTTCCTTGACCACTTCCTCCATGTCCAAAATCTGATCTGTTGCAGGAGAGAGAGGGATTCTTCTCCTTTTCTGCTTCCTTTCTATCCAGGATCAATAGTGGGTGTTAACTGTGAAAGTAAAGCAGTCATTTATTTTAGCAGCAAAATGAATTTATGTGTAAATAGCAGAGGAATTGCAATTCAGGACGTGTAACCTATGGACAAGTCTCGAGATCAAAGGAGAGGAACATTATAGAGAAAAGAAGGAATTTGGGAGGGGCTGCTTCGAAGCAAGAATTCAGGGTGTTGACGGTTTTTTATTGGCTGAGTTGTAATAATTTCTTATTGACTAAGCTTGTTACTGGACAGGGACGAATCCTTTTCTCCTGCTGGGATAATAAAGTAGGTTTCTTTCTGCTCAGGTCTGCAATTGACCATGAATATTGGGGTGTGAGATTTCCCCCCTCTGACCTCCTGACTCCGTTTTAAGTGAGGTATTATTTATTCAGTTTCACATGGGAATATTCATTTCATTTGGGGAAACCACTGTCCTCACTATAGATGATGGTCTGGCCCTGGTACATACTCTTCCAGTCAGTTGTGGTCAGAGAGTTAGTGTCATGAGCTCCAAAACTTCTGGATGATAAAGAGTCAAGACAGGTTTGGGCAGAATATCAGTACAGCAAGGTAAGGCCAGGGCCTAGAGGAAGTTAGCATGGGCTAAGACTGTTACCTCAGGGTTTACAGGTAGGTACTCGGAGCTTCTTCAAGAGTCCCAAGTTGGAGGGCGTTGGATTGAATTCCATGTTTATCATTTGCCAGCTATGTGACCTTGGGCAAGTGACATAATTACTCTGAGCTGTCATTTTCTTTTTCTTTTTTTCTGAATTGTCATTTCTATCCCCCCTTCCCCCTGCCTTTTTTTTTTTTTTAAAGAGATGTTGATTGAAAATGTCCATGAAGACACTGCAAAACTCTATGGTCCAAATTAACATAAGCACTTCCTTTCTAGTAACTGTCCATCTTTTTCTCTTGCCACAATATTCACATGTATAAGACACTCACATCATGTCATGCAGTAATTTTCAGGGACAAAAGCAAGAGTTGGGGGAGGAAATAAATGCCTAAAGGTATATTGTGAGTGGGAGCTTGAAAAAGCCCTTTATGGAGATTTTGATCCAGGGCTGCTCTCTCCCATCTCCCTGAACTGCATCATATGTAGCTGAGAGTCACTCTCCAGACAGAAAGTTACAAAATGGTGGGACTAGAAAGGGCTTAGAAGACTTGTTTTGTTTGACTTTCACAGAATTGTGAAGTCTTAAAAATTAGATGTTAATATTTTAAAATCAGGAGATGATTTCACATGAAAAAAAAAAAACTGTCTGCCTTCTCTTGAAATAGAGAATTTCTGGCAGAACCAAGCCTGGATTCTTGAATGCCAAAATTTGGCTGGAACTAAATAGTGGCTGCTCCTTTAGAAGAAGCATACGTTCTCCAGCTAGTGTTACTTACTTGTGTCCCCTGCCCCTTGGCAATTAAGTGTGCTATCCCTGGTCTAGAGTATCAAGGGATCACTGATACTGCACCCGGAAGGAACCTCAAGATGTCACTGAGCCCTGGTTTTGCTTTTAGTCAGGTCAGATTTTGGTTTCCCCATTTATAGCAAAAGCCTCCTGGTTCAAATGATAGGCCCAACCTTACCCAGGTTGGGGCAGTGGAGGAGACTGAGCAGAATTGAGGTCAATTCCCTCCCCGTGAAGAGCCCTTTCCTAGCACAGTGTGTTCCTTCTCAAACAGCGTATCACAGTTTCTGAAGCCCAGTCAGTGGAGCCATTGTGAAGAAAGGTCAAACCTTAGATGAGCGAGGTTTCTGGAGTGCAGTGCTTCCAACATTGGAACACACACAAGCTCTAGTGTGGCTGACCTTGAGCTCAGCCGCCCAGCCCTGCCGGAACAAACGTGAACTTCAGAGCAGGGCCGGAAGGGCTGTGAGTTTGGAGCAGCTAGTGTCCTTGACCCTCTGGCAAGGATCCCAGGCCAAAGAAACCCTCTGGGTTTCTTGGTGTGGGATGGGGAAGAGAGATGAGGGTGGGAAGGAGGCGAGAAAAACAGGGATACAGAACATAGCTGTTTGTTTGTTTGTTTTTTTTCTCCTAAAATTGAGCTTTTGTGTTCCTGTGCCACATGTGTGCCGTGAGGTTTTCATTTTCTTTCTTTTTTTCCAGTCTGGGATTGGTATGTTGCTGTATTGCTGAGTGTTTGTTTTGGCTGCTAGAGGAAGTATTGACAAAGGAAGTAGGAGAACAAACATAATTTTGTAAGCAGCCGGCCTGAGAGGAACAATAAAGCAGAACTGGAGACAGCGTGTCGGGGTTGAGATTTCTCTGAGACTGTTTAGTGCCAGCGTCCCAGGGCTTGGGGCTGCTGAAGAGTGGGAATGTGGGGGCTTTTAGAGCTACAGGGGTTCTGTTGAGCTGTGCTTTACAATTCTTTTTCTGTGCTTTGGTGGACGCCTTTTCTGGGCCTCAGTTTCTCACCTGCTCTTTACCATTTCCTCTCATGTGTCAAATACTAAAGCCACAGGCCTTTTCTAAGGAGGGGGATAGTCTATACCAGCAAAATGGTATGTGTGGGTGTGTATGTGAGGTTAAATAATAAGGTTACGATATAGGATTATGAAGAGGATCCCATTAAAATTTGGTTTTATCTTTAGGAATTTTAAAAACACCTTGGAGATTGTTCAAGTCCCAAGTGATTATTTAGTGAAATCTGGAAAGAATACTCTTAATTTCCACCCATCTATAGACCAGCTGGGGGTGGGAGGAGACTTCTCACACTTTCAAATGATGGCGCCAAGGGACCTTGGTGGGCTTGAGAGATGAGTTCAGGAGCTCACTTGTGAATGGTAAATGTACACACAGCATCATGGGTATACAGTTGAAGAAACCCCCTTGGCTAGGGATTTATAAAATGGATCCGGGCACATCAGAGGTGGCTGAGGTGTAGTCCCTGCTAGAGACAGGGGACAGAATGATGTACTCTTTAATTTTTCCCATAGATGGGAAATGAAAAGGTGGATGGAATCCCCGGTTTGCATGACTACTGGGAGTCATCAAATGCTAGAGACTTGGTGCAGGCTGAACTCATTCCCTGGGCCTCTGGGCATGGATGCTCCTGAAAATGTTGATTTTTCTGAAGCATTTTCTGCAGCTAAGAAAAAGGTTTACCTTTTTCTGTAGAATAACCTTAGAAGGCCACCTAGACATTAGGTGACAGCTCTGCATGAAAATCCGTATTGTTACCTTTGAAAGGCTAGGTTAGTTCAAGGTTTATAACATACTTTTATTTTTCTTCTGCTTCCATAAGGTAATAAGGCATGGGGGTGGGGGGTGAAGGGAGACATCAATTAGAGCACTAAGGAAATTACAGGAAATATCATTGTTTTGTAAAGCTGTACATTTGTGGCCATTCAGACAGGTTAAGCCTCTGCTTAACTACTGTTTCTCATGATAGGGTCTTTTTCTCCACTTGGGTCTGGGCAAATGGAAAGATTGGAAGCGCTAGTCAGGCTGGATGGAGATGGAGCTCGTGAATGTACAAATCAGTGGATGTGTGAAATACATCTCCAAACCAGTATCATTTTAAATTGAGATCTGAATGGCTGAGAGCAGGTGTGCCTGGCTGATTAAGCTTTCTGGCTCTCTTAGTTCTCTGGATCTCTCCTGAAACTGTCACCTTGAAAAGCAGGTGTACCTTATGCTTAAAGGTATCTGGATCTGCTGCCTATCATTCTGTATGAGGAGAGGATAACCTCAGTACTGTCTTGTGACTGTTCTCTTGAATTTCCACCCCCCCCCATCTTTTGGAGGTATAATTGGCAAATAAAAATTGTGTATATTTAAGATGTGAAACTTGATGTTTTTACACATGAATACTCTTGAGTTTTTGTGTTATGAAACACAAAAACTTTTGGGAAATTACTGTTTTTCTTGAAGTGTACTGGTGTCTATTTAATACTTGAGTTAATGAGGGAGGAAGAGGAGAATTTTACCAAAGACCGTGGACACAGATTCTGGCACAGGCTCTGGAAAAACTAACTTACGTTTGCTGGGCTGTTGGGAAAACCACTTGCCATCTCTGTACCTTGTCTTGGTCTTTCCATGTCTGTGCCATGGCAAGATCTTCGTGCAGCATAGATTTTCTGAGATGGTCCTAATTTTGAACACTTATAGTGCCTACACATCATTTAAATGGCAGAGAAATGCCAATATTTTGTTATTTTAGTACCTAAGTAATACGTTTTAGAACAGGTTTTTTTTTAGTGTAATTAATTAATATGCAGGGAGGGGCAGAGAGAGAGGGAAAGAGAGAGAGAGATTCCCAAGCAGACTCCACACTGTCAGCACAGAGTCTGATGCGGGGCATGGCATTTCATGGGCCTTTACAAAAAATTTTAAAGCAGCTTTATACCATAATATTCGGCCACCAAAAGTAATTAGTATATTCCCAAAGTTGTGCAACTGTTGTTGCAGTCTTAATTTAAAACATTTCATTATCTCATAAATTCATAGCAGTCGTTCACTGTTCTTCCCTCCCTCCCAGCCCCTGGTCACCACTAATCTACTTTTTCTCTGTATAAATTTGCCTATTCTGGACATTCCATATAAATGGAATCATACAATATCTGGTCTTTGTGTCTGGCTTCTTTCTCTACGCATGTTTTTGAGGTCCCTCCATATTGTAGCACGTATAAGCACTTCATCTTTTTTTTTAAAGTTGGAGAGAAAGAGAGGAGGGAGAGAAAGAGGGAGAGAAAGAGAATCCCAAGCAGTCTCCACGTGCTATGCTGAGCCCGACATGGGGCTTGATCTCACAACTATGTGGTCATGACCTGAGCCAAGATCAAGAGTCAGACAACCGACTGAGCCACCCAAGGGCCCCAGTACTCCTTTTTTTTTTTTTTTAATTTTATAATACTTATTTTTGAAAGACAGAGAGAGAGAGAGAGAGAGAGAGCGAGAGCGCACACATGTGCGTGTGAGTGGGGGAGGGGAAGAGAGAGAGGGAGACACAGAATCTGAAACAGGCTCGAGGCTCTGTGCTGTCAGCACAGAGTCCAACCTGGGGCTCGAACTCACGAACCGTGAGATCATGACCTGAGCTGAAGCTGGATGCTTAACTGACTGAGCTGCCCCAGTGCCCCAGTACTTCATTTTTTATTTCTGAATAATATTCGGTTGTATGGCTAGCCTACATTTTATTTATCTGTTAATCAGTTGATGAACACTTTTCACTTTTTTTTGTTAGGAATTCATAAGATTGTATGTGGACCTAAGTTTATGTTTCTCTTTGAAATATACCTAGGAGTGGGCTTGCTGGGTCATATGGTAAGTCCATTTACTCGTGGAGGATTAGGATCATGATTTCTAGAGAATGCCAGAACCTGCAGCCTGGTGACCTCTTCAGTGGTTATATAGCCCTTGTCCTCAAGACACCTTTTACAGAATTTGTGGCAGACAGACCCTAACATGACTCCCACTTGTCCCTGCCTCCTGGTGTTTGTATCTTCCTGTAATCTCCTTCCTTTGAGTTGGGAGGGAACTGTGACTTGCTCTAACCAATAGAATATGACAATCAAGGTGGGATATCCCTTTGATGATGCTATATTAGGTAATACTCCATTTTAACAGACTAGAGACTTTCTTTGAGAGCTTGATAAAGTAAGTAGATATGCTTGAGAAACCAGGTAGCAAGGCCCAGGAGGTGGCCTCAGGACCTAAAAGCAGCAGTCAGCAAAAAGCTCGGGCCCTAGTCATACAGCTACAAGGAGGTGAATTCTCCCATAATTGGAATGAACTTGGAAGTAAATTCTTCCCCATTTGAGCCTTTGATCAAAATGTAGCCCAGGTAATACTTGATTAAAGTTATGTGAGTTGCTAAGTAGAGGACCCAGCCATGTGTCTGGACCCCTGATATGTGTAAACTGAGATAATAAATAAGTGGTGTTTTATGCAGCTAAATTTGTGGGAATTTGTTAAACAGTATTAGAACACTTACTCAGGTTTAGAATTTGGTTCCATTATATAAGCTGAGCTGGGTGCCACTGAGTTTATTTGTCATGGCAAATATCCTCTTTATTTACCTGTATGATTATCATAAAAGAACAAACTGCTGTAGAAGTTCACGTATGTGCTTGGTGGGTATGAAGTAACTGTACCTGGGGTATAATTTCTAGAATGGGAAAAAGATAGTGGCAGAAGTAAGAAACAGTTTCACTCTGTCTCCTTGACTGGAACGGGATACATCCATCTCTAGAAACTTCATTTCAAGGAGAAACAATAATCAGAATAATCAGAAGAGTAGTCATTTATAGAATGAGTTCTGCTATTTATTAGGGAGTATATAGATGGGAGGGTGAGCATGAACTTGAGGTCATGCCCTGATAGAGTTATGGAATAGTTCTAATTTGCTTATGCAAATTATGTCCTCTATGCAGACATGAGCTTAATAGGACATATTGTCCTATTATGTCCTCTATGCAACATATGCTTAAACTTGATACTAGCTTTCCCTTACACATCATTAGCCGCATAATAACCAAACAATCCCAGCATGGTGAGCACCACTTCTATTTTTAGAACCCAACTAGGACTATTGCATCTTTCTTAGTCATCCATTTCCATATTTAACAACTCTTACACTCAGAATTTTTAACTTCTAGCTCACATGAATTTTTTCTTCAGTTAAAGCCTATGTTCTTTCTTACCTGCTCCCAAACAGATGGGGACAGCTGATGATGTGAATCTCTTGATTCTCTTTGTCATACCATTTTGATTTGTTACATTTAATTCCTTACTGATTTAAGTGAAGAGAGTGAGGTGGGTTTTATTCTGTAGCACAGAGACACATGTGGAATTCCTTTTTACTACCTCTGTCTTCTGACTTTAATTTCAAACACTATATGGATGACTCAGTGTGCAGTAACTAATATAAGTCATGCTGCTTATAACATAAAGCTAGATAACTAACCAGACTTACCTCAGATGACTTGGAAGTTTCCTAGTTAGGGGAACAAAGCAGTTGAAACTGATGGGAAATGAATGTCTGACAACCAGTGGAAGAATGAATCATCACTGAAATTTCCATTTTCCCATATTTCACACTAGTTGTCTCCTAAAGAAGCAAATCATTGTTTTGTTGAGAATAGAATCAACTGTGTTTCTTCTTATATATACAATGCCATCCAGATTCCAGCCGTAGGGAACAGATAAAATGGGTGGAATCATTTTTTTAGGTGATACATACATCATAGAACAAGTTTGCTAGGAAGCAAGCAAAGATTACATGGACCTGGTAAGGGCAGCTCTTGCCTTGAATAGGGTCTCATCATTTTTCTCTGTTGTTAACTTTTTTATATTGATAAAGCAAATAGGTGATTGTACTCTTAGAGAAAAAATAGGGATGAGGTTTGTATTTACATAGCTGATTTAGTTTACTTTTGACAATTATTTTCATTTATGGTTATCAAAAAAACATTTTTACCTCTCTGTAGTGCTAGAACATTATGCTGTGATGTTGTCTTATTTTCCCATTCCATACTCATATCTCCAGTTCTGCAATAGAAGTCCTTGGGTCTTTACTTGTTCTGCATTTATTCCTCTTGGTGACTGATGGGTGGGAATTTTCTGGATGGCAGATACTATCTTGGCTGCTTTTTGTGTCTGGCTCCTTGGCCCTCGAGTTGGGAATATTACTCTGCCAAGCCCCATCTCTGTAATTGTAATTGCAAATACTTCACAGATCCTTTTTATAAAGGCATATTCTTGTTTATTTTGATCAAAACAGAATTATTAAATGTTATATTACAGTTATAAATTATAAAATGTTCTTTAAAGCAAAGTTTTAAGTAAATAAGTGTACAGGGCATACGTTGTCTTGAGGATTAAACTGAGAGCTGGTTCTAAACATTTTGCTCTTTTTCTCTTTGTGCTAAATACAGGCTACACTAGGTAATTGTCAATTGTCGTAGCATTAGCTCTGCCTATTCCAGTTCCTTTTTTGCTGTTACTTGTTCATGTGTTAAATACCACATTAACACCTCCCTGCTACTTCCACAAGAGACCCCAGCAACTTAGCTGGTTTTCAGCCTGCCTCACCTCTTGGAACTTTATGGGCATCAGATTCTGTTCAGCACTATTTGGCTTCTGAATTGCCCTTTGAAGTGCCTCTGCTCATGTGTCTCTTAAATTAAAGGCAAGTAAGGTAGTCCATGCCCCAGTTATTTTTATTTTCCTCAGAGTTTCTCATTCTTGCATTCATCCAACAATCATGCTACTTTGTTTTGTGCCAACCACTGTGCTGGGCGCTCAGAATACAAAGATGAAGAAAACATTATTCCCTGACCTGGAAGAAATTTTAAAGATGAAGAGAGTCATGCAAGCACATCATTATGACATGTCTGAAGTGCTCTAGCAGGGCTCAGAGCCCTGAATCAGCCTGGAGGAGTTGGAGAAGGCGATATATCAGTTGGGTCCTGACAGATGCATAAGGGTTTAGCAGATGTGTAGGTATGAGGGGGTGGCGGCTACAGAAATTATTTCTATACTGAGGAAACAGCATGAACAACAGTGTGGAGGCATAAAAGGACATGGTCGGCTTGGAGAATAGTGAGAAGTTGGGTACGACTGCAGTGTAGGGTGTGTGTGTGTGTGTGAGATGGGCTCTGGGAGGTGAGCTGGGATGGGGGAAGTTTGGAAAGAGAGAGATATCTTGTAGGCTGGGTGTGGAATTTCTAACTTGATTCTGTGGCAATGGGGGACGATGGAGGTCTTGAACAGAACAGTTCAGTTACATGATAGGCAGACACTGCACACAGAGGTGTAGAGGTGAGACTCAAGATTGCAGAGATGGGTCAGAGGAAGGCTCTAAAATATTCACCTAAGGCAGTAGCCACTAGTAAAATCTGGCTTTGAGGCTCTTGGAATAAGGCTGAGATTTAATTAAGTCAAGGGGAGGGTAACACAGAGGGGTTCCAGCTGAGAAACCCTTCAGAGGTAGAATTGTCAAGATGGAACTGAGGGAGTGAGAAGAATGAGGGAAGAAAAGTGAGGGTAGAAAAGTGAGGGTAGAATTAATATCAAATGTATGTAATCAAGTAAATGACTAAACGTTGACAATTAAGGAAAGAATTATCCCAGATTATGAACTTTATGAAGGCAGGATAATACTTGTTTTGATTCTATGTTACATGGTACAGCATTTGGTTAATAATGGATGTTTTTCAAATAGTTACTGCATCATTAAATAGATATGAAAATGGCTAAGAAGGAAAAATGCCTGCTATCCTGAAGGCATATGAAAAGTTGCCTAAGCTGGTCTGGGGGACAGGGAAAGCTCCTGAGCAAATGTTATTTAGGCTGATAATATAAGGCAGTTGTCCTGGTGACTAAAGGCAAAGGAACCAATGTGAAAAGACCCACAAGCAACAGGGAACCTAGTATGGTCCTGTAATTGAGAGAAGTCTAACAAGAATCAGTGGGCAGTGATGGAACTGGAATGTTATATTAGTTATCTTTTGCTGCATAACAGATGACTCTAGAATTTAGTGACTTAAAACAACAGACATTTATTATCTTATAGTTTCTGTGGGTCAGGTATCTAGGAGTGGCTTAGATGGTGATTATGGCTCAGGGTCTCTCATGGGGTTATAATAAAAATATTGGCTGGGATGGCAGTCATCTGAAGGGTTGACGGGGTTTGGAGCATTTGCTTCCAATAAAGCCTATGGATCTTGGTTGGAATCTTCAGTTCTTCACTGTCTTTAGGCCATGGACCTTGGTTCCTCACCACATGGGTCCGTAGGGTTGCTCCCAACATGGCAGCTAACTTTTTCCAGAGTAACTTTTTCCAAAAGAGAGAGTGAAAGGCAGAAGATGCAATGACTTTTATGATCTAGCCTCAAAAGTGATATGTTATGACTTTTACTGTATGTGGTTTGTCACACAGACAAATGCTGATATAATGTGGGTGGACTACATAAAGATGTGAATACTATGCTGGGGTCATTGGGGTCATCTTGTAGGCTGGCTACCACAAGAGGTAATGAAACAAATGCTAGAGAGAGTAGGGTTTTTAGGTCATTTAATTGGTCTTAGACTTGAGGAACAATGAGAAGACATGGGGATTTCTAGCAGGGTCCAGAAATAGGACTGGAGATTTAAGGGCAAGACTACTCTCCCTGAAGGGTGTAACAGAGTGTCAAGGTGGAAGCATGACCTTATTCCTAGGCCTGGGTGTGCATTTGTTCCTTTAACCATTATTTGTTGTAGAGCTTGGATGTGCCAGGATATGTACCAGATATGAGAATGCAGAGGTGACAAGACCTACTCGTACCCTGATCTCCAGGGGCTTATATTCCAAGGGAAAAAAGAGGTTAGTAAATGGGAGTTATACTCTAGCACAATAAATTCTGTAATAAAGCACAGTTTTCTATGAGAGCATTTAGAGTGGCACCTTACTCATGTGGGGTAGTTAGGAAAGAACTCCTGGGGAAGAAGCCATCTAAATAGGGACTTAAGAGATGAGTAGGCAAAGGGTAATGTTCCAGGAAATGAGAAAGCAAATGGCATGTTTGGGGAACCAAAGTAGTTCAATGTGTCTGGAGTCTAGATTGGTGGTGGATGTGTGTGGAGGGGTGAGTAGTATGAAGTCAGTGTGGTAACTGGGGTCAGATCAGGGTGAGATCTTTATTCTTCTTAAGGAGTTTGGACTTCATTTGGGGAGAAAGGGGAAGTTACTGAAGGGCCTTAAGAAGAGGATGGATACTTTAGAATGACACTTTAGCTGCAACATAGAGCATAACTTGTAAGTGGCAAATTTGGAGGATGGTAGAGCAATTTAGAGGTTATGATAATTAAAGACGTGTGAATTGATGGTGGCCCAGGTTGGGGTTAGTGAGAATTGGACTTAAGAGATATTTAGGAGGTAAAGTTGCTGGAATCTGATGATTGTTCATTTGGAAGGGGAGGAAGAGGAAGTCTACGGTACTGCTCAGGGTCATGGCTTAACCTTCTGAGTTCTGGGCAGGGACCAAGACTGTCACAAAAGAAGCCAAAAGGGATATGATGATCAGAACTTTAGTACAAGTTCTGGACTGGGTCTCTCTGATCCAGTTGCTGGGATTCAACTATCAGGGCAGAAGGAGATCATCAGTAAAGTTGACTTTGTCTAAATCTTTAGAAAGTTATGTCACAGAGCCTGGGAAGAGGGGAACCTACAAATGTAAAGTAGCTTTTCTTACCAGGGAGTTTGGAGAACAAAAAATAATGTAGTTCTTAAGAGTTATAAAGATTTTGTCCAACTCAAGGGCAAACCAGTAACAAACTCTTATACACCCCAGAAGATAACAGAGTGAATTCCATGAGGTCTTATATGGTGGGAAAGGGAAGGTCAATTCTTATATGGGGTATTTTACCGAAAACATTCTGTAAACAAATTTTCCCTTAATAGGAAATTACATCCTTTAATCAGTATAAAATGCACATAATTTCTAGGCATTATAAATGCCTATCACTTATCCAGTACTTTTCTTTTCAAGCTTCTCAGTTCTGAGAGAGTTGAATTAGTGATGAAATCCATTTTACAATACCAATTTCCAAATTATACTGATTGGAATAGTGAACTATCAGCAGGAAACCAGTGTGTGTGTGTGTGTGTGTGTGTGTGTGTGTATGTGTATGTGTGTGTGTAGATACTGTATACATAGTAGCAGCCCTAATTTAGACCTAACTGTCATTAGGGGGTCAATAGTTAAAATTATGTCAAACTAAGAGAGCCAAATAACTTTCCATTTGATTTCCTCTTCTATCCACTTCATCCTAGATCATTACTACTCCCACCACTCCTTTTATATACCCAAGCTAGTCTGATTCATCTGCTTCCCTTTCCTTCTTTCCTCCTACAGAAACTGCTAAAATTATTTTCTATTGAGTTATAGCAGTATTTCTGCAGAACTCCAAGCTCCACCTTTAGGTTCCATTGAGTGTAGGCTCAAAGATAAGCCTTCATTTTGGATGATTTTTCTGATGTCCTTGTTTACTTTCTTGTGTCAGAATTTTTTGTGGTTCATTATGTGATTTTATGAAAGAAGTTTTGGATTCCAATAGACTTGGTGTTTTCACCAAGTGAGATAAAGACCTTTTCTAAGAAGCAAAGGTAGGTTTCTTGAGCTGTTTGCTGCCCTGTTCCTTGCCTTTCACTTTCTCCCATCTCTGCTCTGTGGACTCCATCTCCCACTAATTGTTAGTGGGAACAAGTTTGGCTTCCTGTACTTTTGGAGGAAACCCTTCATGCAACTAGAATTACCTTGACTATTTTTTTTTTCAAAACATGACTCTGCAAACAGACCCTGTGCTGTACTCTGTCACAAAATCTTTGTGTTTGAGACATTTGATAGAAAAATTAATCTGCGCAAAAGCGAGTTTGTACAGGTAGATGCATTTGCTGAGAATTATTGAAAGGAATGTCAACACTGGCTGAACCAGTCACTCAAGTCAGAGGCTGTCCCATGGAGCAGCTGCCATATAATGAGGCTTGAAACAGGATGAGTTAATGTGGAGCTAGCAACTCACTTCTCAACTCTTTTTTTTTAATATGAAATTTATTGTCAAATTGGTTTCCATACAACACCCAGTGGTCATCCCAACAGGTGCCCTCCTCAATACCCATCACCCACCCTCCCCTCCCTCCCACCCCCCATCAACCCTCAGTTTGTTCTCAGTTTTTAAGAGTCTCTTATGTTTTGGCTCCCTCCCTCACTAACTTTTTTTTTTTTCCTTTTTCTCCCCCATGGTCTTCTGTTAAGTTTCTCAGGATCCAAATAAGAGTGAAAACATATGGTATCTGTCTTTCTCTGTATGACTTATTTCACTTAGCATCACACTCTCCAGTTCCATCCACGTTGCTACAAAAGGCCACATTTCATTCTTTCTCATTGCCACGTAGTATTCCATTGTGTTTATAAACCACAATTTCTTTATCCATTCGTCAGTTGATGGACATTGAGGCTCTTTCCATAATTTGGCTATTGTTGAAAGTGCTGCTATAAACACTGGGGTACAAGTGCCCCTATGCATCAGCAGTCTTGTACCCTTGGGTAAATTCCTAGCAGTGCTATTGCTGGGTCATAGGGTAGTTCTATTTTTAATTTTTTGAGGAACCTCCACACTGTTTTCCAGAGCGGCTGCACCAGTTTGCATTCCCACCAACAGTGCAAGAGGGTTCCGATTTCTCCACATCCTCACCAGCATCTATAGTCTCCTGACTTGTTCATTTTAGCCACTCTGACTAGCGTGAGGTGGTATCTGAGTGTGGTTTTGATTTGTATTTCCCTGATGAGGAGCGACATTGAGCATCTTTTCATGTGCCTGTTGGCCATCTGGATGTCTTCTTTAGAGAAGTGTCTATTCATGTTTTCTGCCCATGTCTTCACTAGATTATTTGTTTTTTGGGTGTGGAGCTTGGTGAGCTCTTGATAGATTTTGGATTACTAGCCCTTTGTCCAATATGTCATTTGCAAATATCTTTTCCCATTCCGTTGGTTGCCTTTTAGTTTTGTTGATTGTTTACTTTGCTCACTTCTCAACTCTTAAAGTCAGTTGCTCAACCTGTTAGCTATGAAACTGTCATTTGAGCTCTATTTAAAAAATGCACGGACAAAAACAATTCCATTAAATACCACTTAGTCATAATCACCGTTGACCTCTGTTATCTTTAAGGTGTCGACATATGATCAAGTTTTATTCTCATTTTACTGTTGAAGAAAGTAAAAAATACTGGCTTAAGTGACTGGATTTAATTACTATGTTACACTGAGTAAGGAGATGAGCTAGTTGGAGAGACCAATTTTTTTATTAAAAAACTTTTTAAATATTTATTTTTGAGAGAGAGACAGAATGTGAGTGGGGGACAGTCAGACAGAGAGGGAGATAGAGAATCCGAAGTAGGCTCCAGGCTCTGAGCTGTCAGCATAGAGCCTGATGAGGGGCTTCAACCTATGAACCGTGAAATCATGACCTGAGCTAAAGTCTAGCGCTTAACCTACTGAGCCACCCAGGCACCCTGGAGAAACCAGTTTTTAAAACTTGTGGCTTAATATTGGATCCCCTTAAAACATCCTAAGTGACAATTTTTATTTTTGTTCCACAACAAATGCTTATTACAAGATACTGTGCAAGATACTATGCCGTATGTGAAGGACAAAAGACATAGATCCTATCTGCAAGGATCTTGTAGCTGTGGAGATCTTGGAAACAATGATATATTTAGAAAGAAATAAAATGAGTCATTATATGTTAAAGATGGCTCTGATGTACAGATACTAAGAACAAGCATGTCAGAGTGGTTAGGAAAAGGATTCTAGGAAAGGTGGAGATAAGACATGAGATAAGATCCTCTTGCTCATTCCATCCCGAAGACTGATCGGTTGAAATGCATGCTGCTAGGGTTCTGGAGACAAGGTGACCACATTTGGTTGAGGAAAGGATTTATATAGGGTAGTGGTGGGAGCTTCATTGCTAAAGGTTAGTAGGCGTGACTGCAGAGTCTTTAGTAGCAAACTGAGCACAAACACTCCTGAAGATTTGGACAGCAAAGTGATAGCTTTTCAAAATATGTTTATTGAGTGACAATTATATGTAAACACTATTCTAGTGTAGGGATTCAATATCAAATAAGACAGAGTTGGTGCTGTCATTAAGCTTGCAGTTTAGTGGAAACAGACAAAGCATCTACAAAATACTATAATTCTATGATGAGACAAAATAGGTAGACCTGGGAACATACAGAGGAAGGAGCTCTAACCCAGGATTAAGGGATTAGGAAAGACGTCCTGGAGGAATATATAATCAAACTAAGTCGTTCAAAATGTATGTTCTACTTTATCTGAAAAAATAATACATACATATTTTAAACATCAAACTGTTGTCAGGACAATGAAGTGGTTGCACACCTGGCAGTGATGAGCTGGTGATACCTATCCCCAGCCCCTTCCTTCACTGAAGCGGTGTCAGAGAAAGCCAGGTAAAACAGACAATTTAATTAAGATTTCAGAGTCTGATAACATTATACCCCATATATCCAAATTTTAATAACAAAATCACTTGTCATATCAACAACCAGGAAAATCTCATACTGAGTGAAAAAAGACAATCAACAGAGGCCAAAACTGAGATGAAAAAAAATATTAGAATGATCTGCCAAAGATTTTAAGGTTGCTGTCATAAAAATCCTTCAGAGTAATTATGAATATGCATGAAATAAATGAAAAAAACTGTCAGCAGAAAAATAGAAGATACAAAGAAGAACCAAATGGAAATAATGCAAGTGAAAAATACAATAACTGAAATGAAAAGCTCAGTTGATGGGCTCAACAGAAGAATGGGGAGGTCAGGGGAAACAATGAGTCAACTGGAAAATAGATCAGTAGAAACTACCTAATCTAAACAACAGAGAGAAAATACACAGAAAAACATTAACAGAGCATCAGGGACCTGTGGAACTATAGCAAAAGATCTAACGTTGTGTCATCAGAGTCCTAGAAGAAAATGAGAAAGAGATTTTAAAAGTACTTGAAGAAATAATGACTGAAAGCTTTCTGAATGTAGGAAAAAAAAGCTTACAGATTCAAGAAGCTGAACTAACCCTCAACAAGATAAAGCAAAAAACCAAGATGCACTAAGATACAGCATAGTCACACTTGTGAAAGACTACAGACAACAACAACAAAACACTTGAAAGCAGTGATAGGGAAATGACACCTGACCTATGGGGAAGAACTATTTGAATGATAGCAGTCATCCATCAGAAAGTGTGAGATAAAAGTAATGCATACAACATATGTCTTAAGGGCTGAAAGAAAAGAACTGTCAGCCCAAAATCCTATACCCAACAAAAATATCCTTCTGGAATGAAGTGGAAATTAAAACAATTTTGGATGAAGGAAAACTAACAGAACTTGTTTTCAGAAGACCTAAGAGAAAAGCTTAGCAATTTCGGTCATCCTTTTTTTCCCTTTCTTTCTGTCAGAGAAAAGACAAAAAAAAAATCTTAGAACACTATAAGCAAAAGTATGGGTAAATAGAATAGACTTGCTTCCTCTTCTGGAGTTTTCTAAATTATATTTGGTGGTTGAAGCAAAAATTATAATACTTCTGATAAGTATTAGAATACTTCTAGAAGGAAGTAGGAGGGATAATTTAACATAATTATAAAAGGAAAAGGATACAATGATAAAACGGTAGTAGTAAGGTCTCTACACCTTACTCAAACTGGTAAAGGGACTAGTAGACTATGTTGTGTATATATAATGTAAAATATTAGAGAACCACTGAAAGGGCTAAACAAAGAGTCTCAAAAATACTATAGATAAATCAGAATGGAATTGTAAAAAATATTTGGGCAATTCATAAGTCAGGAAAAAGAAAACAAATGAAAAATAGAAAGCAAAAAAGGACATGGTAGATGTAAGGCCTAATAGATCAGTAATTACATTAAACTGTCCAGATGAATCAATTAAATGACATATATTCGCAGAGTGGATTGAAAAACATGACCCAACTACATGCTGCCTCTAGGAGACTACCTGAAATATAACAATGTAGCCATCTTCAATAAAAAGGATGGAAGAAGAGCTATCTAAGCATTAATTGAAATAAAGCAGGAGTGGCTATATGAACATCAGATGAAGTGGACTTCAAAGAAATTTAGTAGAGAAAGAGAAGGATATTATATAATGTAAAAGGGCCAACTACCAAAAAAATCCTATGACAGTCCTAAATATGTATGCACCAAACAGAGCTGCAAAATATGTGAAACAAAACCTGACAGAACTAGGAGAAATAGACAAATCTGTAATTATAGTTGGAGACTTTAACATCTTTTTCTTAACAATTGATAGAATAACTAGACAGAAAACCACCTACAATATAGAAGAACTCTATTATATCATCAACCAATTGGATCCAAGTGATATTCACAGAACACTCCTCCCCACAACAGCAAAATGTGTATTTTTTTCAGGTGCCCATGGAACGTTTACTAAGGTCATATTTATGGCCATAAAAGAAACCTCAACAAATTTAGGATACTGGAAATCATACAGAATGTGTCCTCCAACCACAGTGGAAGGAAATTAGATACCAATAACACAAAGATAAGCATGAAAAATAACAGAACTGAATAATCTCTGGGTCAAAGAGGAAGTCTCAAGGGAAAAATATTTAAAAAGTAAACTGAATAAAATAAAATGAACTGAATAAAAATGTTCAATGGAATTCAAATGAACTGAATAAAAATGGAAATGAAACATCAAAATTTCTGAAAGATAGCTAAAGGAGTACTAAGAGGCGGAATTTATATCATTAAATGCTTACATTAGAAAAGTAGGATAGGTTCAGGGGTGCCTGGTTGGCTTAGTCAGAGGAACATGAGACTCTTGGTCTCAGGGTCATGGGCTTGAGCCCCCCCCGTGGGGTGTAGAGATTACTTAAGTAAATAAAACTTAAAAAAAATAAAAGTAGGATAGGTTCAAATCAATTATCTAAGCTTCCACCTGAAAACCCCCATACTCCCCTGCCCCCAAAGAGCAAAACAAACCCAAAGCAAGCAAAATGAAGGGGGGGGGGGGAGTGGAAAGAGCAGAAATAAATGAAATTGAAAACAGAAAAAAAATTGGAGAAAACCAATTCAGTAAAGAGCCTACTTCTTTGAAAAGATTCATAAAATTGATAAACCTCTAGCAAAACTGATTAAGAAATAAAGAGAGAAGAAACAAATTACCAGTAACAGGGATGAAACAGGGAATATCACTACAGACCTTGCAAATACTGAAAGGATAATAAAGGAATGCTATGAACAATTGTACCCATAAATTTGACAACTTATAGGAGATGAACATATTCCTCAAAAAAACACTGCCATCCAATATTAAATAATTATAATGGCCTATAACTATTAAAGAAATGGAATTTGTAATGGAAAACCAAAACCAAAATTCTCCAAACAGAAGTTTCCAGACTCAGATGGTTTCACTGGAGAATTTTACCAAACATTTAAATATGAATGAACATAATTTCTATACCATCTTTTCCAAAAAATAGAAGAAGCTTTATTTTATGAAGCTAGAATTACCTTGATTCCAAAACTGTACAAAGATAGTATCAGAAAGGAAAACTACAGACCAGTTTCCCTTATGAATACTTAGGCAAAAATCCTTAACAATATGCTGGCAAATAGAATTCGGAAATATATAAAAATACTTCTACACTGTTTCCAAGTAGAATTTATTTTAGGGATGCAAAGCTGGTTCAGTGTTAAAATATCAATCAATGTAATCTGCTGTATTAACAAGATAAAGAAGAAAAATCATATGATCATATCAATTGGTGTAGAAAAAATATTTGACAAAATTTAACATTTATTCAGGATAAAAATTCTCAGAAAATTAGCACTAGAGGGTACTTTCTCAACTTGTTAAAGAATATCTATAAAAAAAACCATAGCTAACATTATACTTAATGGCGAAAGACTGAATATTTTCCCTTAAAGATCAGAAATAAAACAAACAGGTTTGTTATCACCACTCTTATTCAACATATAGTGATTGAAGTTCTTAACCAGTGCAATAAGACAAGAAAAAAAGGCATGCAGATCAGAAGAGAAGAAATAAAACTATCCCTATTTGCAGGTGACATGATTTTCTATGAATGAAAGTTCGAGTAATCTACCAAAAAAAAAAATCCCCCAGAACTAATAAATGAGTTTAGCAGAGTAGCAGGTACAAGATCAACATATAGGGTCACCTGGGTGGCTCAGTTGGTTAAGCATCCAGCTTCGGCTAAGGTCATGATCTCAGTTTATGGGTTTGAGCCCTGCATCTGGCTCCATGCTCACAGCTCAGAGCCTGGAGCCTGCTTTGGATTTGGTGTCTCCTTTTCTCTCTACTCCTCCCCCACCTGCACACTGTCTGTCTGTCTCTCTCTCAAAAATAAATAAACATTTTAAGAAAACTTAAAAAGATCAACATAAAAATTCTATTTCCATATATGAGCAATAAACATGTTGACACTAAATCTAAAAATACTGTACTATTAAAAATTATCTAAAAAATAAAATACTGGGTTCCGGAAGATGGCGGCGTAGGAGGACGCGGGGCTCACAACGCGTCCTGCCGATCACTTAGATTCCACCTACACCTGCCTAAAGAACCCAGAAAACCGCCAGAGGATTAGCAGAAGGGAGTCTCCGGAGTCAAGCGCAGACGAGAGGCCCACGGAAGAGGGTAGGAAGGGCGGCGAGGGGGTGCGCGCTCCACGGACTGGCGGGAGGGAGCCGGGGCGGAGGGGCGGCTCGCCGGCCAAGCAGAGCCCCCGAGTCTGGCTGGCAAAAGCGGAGGGGCCGGACAGACTGTGTTCCGACAGCAAGCGCGACTTAGCGTCTGGGAGGTCATAAGTTAACAGCTCTGCTCGGAAAGCGGGAAGGCTGGAGGACAAAGGGAGGGAGAGCTGCTGAGTCCCCGGACGGCAGAGCTCAGCTTGGCGGGGAACAAAGGCGCCAGCGCCATCTCCCCCGCCCATCCCCCAGCCAAAATCCCAAAGGGAACCAGTTCCTGCCAGGGAACTTGCTCGCTCCGCGCAAACACCCAACTCTGTGCTTCTGCGGAGCCAAACCTCCGGCAGCGGATCTGACTCCCTCCCGCTGCCACAGGGCTCCTCCTGGAGTGGATCACCTAAGGAGAAGCGAGCTAAGCCTGCCCCTCCAGCCCCCGTGCACCTTGCCTACCCACCCCAGCTAATACGCCAGATCCCCAGCAACACAAGCCTGGCAGTGTGCAAGTAGCCCAGACGGGACACGCCACCCCACAGTGAATCCCGCCCCTAGGAGAGGGGAAGAGAAGGCACACACCAGTCTGACTGTGGCCCCAGCAGTGGGCTGGGGGCAGACATCGGGTCGGACTGCGGCCCCGCCCACTAACTCCAGTTATACACCACAGCACAGGGGAAGTGCACTGCAGGTCCTCACCACGCAAGGGACTCTCCAAAATGACCAAACGGAAGAATTCCCCTTAGAAGAATCTCCAGGAAATAACAACAGCTAATGAACTGATCAAAAAGGATTTAAATAATATAACAGAAAGTGAATTTAGAATAATAGTCATAAAATTAATCTCTGGGCTTGAAAACAGTATACAGGACAGCAGAGAATCTCTTGCCACAAAGATCGAGGGACTAAGGAACAGTCACGAGGAGTTGAAAAACGCTTTAAACGAAATGCAAAACAAAATGGAATCCACGATGGCTCGGCTTGAAGAGGCAGAGGAGAGAATAGGTGAACTAGAAGATAAAGTTATGGAGAAAGAGGAAGCTGAAAGAAAGAGAGATAAAAAAATCCAGGAGTATGAGGGGAAAATTAGAGAACTAAGTGATACACTAAAAAAAAAAAATATATACGCATCATTGGTATCCCAGAGGAGGAAGAGAGAGGGAAAGGTGCTGAAGGGGTACTTGAACAAATTATAGCTGAGAACTTCCCTGAACTGGGGAAGGAAAAAGGCATTGAAATCCAAGAGGCACAGAGAACTCCCTTCAGACGTAACTTGAATCGATCTTCTGCACGACATATCATAGTGAAACTGGCAAAATACAAGGATAAAGAGAAAATTCTGAAAGCAGCAAGGGATAAACGTGCCCTCACATATAAAGGGAGACCTATAAGACTCGTGACTGATCTCTCCTTTGAAACTTGGCAGGCCAGAAAGGCTTGGCACGATATCTACAGTGTGCTAAACAGAAAAAATATGCAGCCGAGAATCCTTTATCCAGCAAGTCTGTCATTTAGAATAGAAGGAGAGATAAAGGTCTTCCCAAACAAACAAAAACTGAAGGAATTTGTCACCACGAAACCAGCCCTACAAGAGATCCTAAGGGGGATCCTGTGAGACAAAGTACCAGAGACATCACTACAAGCATAAAACATACAGACATCACAATGACTCTAAACCCATATCTTTCTATAATAACACTGAATGTAAATGGATTAAATGCGCCAACTAAAAGACATAGGGTATCAGAATGGATAAAAAAACAAGACCCATCTATTTGCTGTCTACAAGAGACTCATTTTAGATCTGAGGACACCTTTAGATTGAGAGTGAGGGGATGGAGAACTATTTATCATGCTCCTGGAAGCCAAAAGAAAGCTGGAGTAGCCATACTTATATCAGACAAACTAGACTTTAAATTAAAGGCTGTAACAAGAGATGAAGAAGGGCATTATATAATAATCACAGGGTCTATCCACCAGGAAGAGCTAACTATTATAAATGTCTATGTGCCAAATACCCAAGCCCCCAGATATATAAAACAATTACTCATAAACATAAGCAACCTTATTGATAAGAATGTGGTCATTGCAGGGAACTTTAACACCCCACTTACAGAAATGGATAGATCATCTAGACACACAGTCAATAAAGAAACAAGGGCCCTGAATGATACATTGGATCAGATGGACTTGACAGATATATTTAGAACTCTGCACCCCAAAGCAACAGAATATACTTTCTTCTCGAGTGCACATGGAACATTCTCCAAGATAGATCATATACTGGGTCACAAAACAGCCCTTCATAAGTTTACAAGAATTGAAATTATACCATGCATACTTTCAGACCACAATGCTATGAAGCTTGAAATCAACCACAGGAAAAAGTCTGGAAAACCTCCAAAAGCATGGAGGTTAAAGAACACCCTACTAACGAATGAGTGGGTCAACCAGGCAATTAGAGAAGAAATTAAAATATATATGGAAACAAACGAAAATGAAAATACAACAATCCAAACGCTTTGGGATGCAGCGAAGGCAGTCCTGAGAGGAAAATACATTGCAATCCAGGCCTATCTCAAGAAACAAGAAAAATCCCAAATACAAAATCTAACAGCACACCTAAAGGAAATAGAAGCAGAACAGCAAAGGCAGCCTAAACCCAGCAGAAGAAGAGAAATAATAAAGATCAGAGCAGAAATAAACAATATAGAATCTAAAAAAACTGTAGAGCAGATCAACGAAACCAAGAGTTGGTTTTTTGAAAAAATAAACAAAATTGACAAACCTCTAGCCAGGCTTCTCAAAAAGAAAAGGGAGATGACCCAAATAGATAAAATCATGAATGAAAATGGAATGATTACAACCAATCCCTCAGAGATACAAACAATTATCAGGGAATACTATGAAAAATTATATGCCAGCAAATTGGACAACCTGGAAGAAATGGACAAATTTCTAAACACCCACACTCTTCCAAAACTCAATCAGGAGGAAATAGAAAGCTTGAACAGACCCATAACCAGCGAAGAAATTGAATCGGTTATCAAAAATCTCCCAGCAAATAAGAGTCCAGGACCAGATGGCTTCCCATGGGAGTTCTACCAGACATTTAAAGCAGAGATAATACCTATCCTTCTCAAGCTATTCCAAGAAATAGAAAGGGAAGGAAAACTTCCAGACTCATTCTATGAAGCCAGTATTACTTTGATTCCTAAACCAGACAGAGACCCAGTAAAAAAAAGAGAACTACAGGCCAATATCCCTGATGAATATGGATGCAAAAATTCGTAATAAGATACTAGCAAATCGAATTCAACAGCATATAAAAAGAATTATTCACCATGATCAAGTGGGATTCATTCCTGGGATGCAGGGCTGGTTCAACATTCGCAAATCGATCAACGTGATACATCACATTAACAAAAAAAAAGAGAAGAACCATATGATCCTGTCAATCGATGCAGAAAAGGCCTTTGACAAAATCCAGCACCCTTTCTTAATAAAAACCCTTGAGAAAGTCGGGATAGAAGGAACATACTTAAAGATCATAAAGGCCATTTATGAAAAGCCCACAGCTAACATCATCCTCAACGGGGAAAAACTGAGAGCTTTTTCCCTGAGATCAGGAACACGACAGGGATGCCCACTGTCACCGCTGTTGTTTAATATAGTGCTGGAAGTTCTAGCATCAGCAATCAGACAACAAAAGGAAATCAAAGGCATCAAAATTGGCAAAGACGAAGTCAAGCTTTCGCTTTTTGCAGATGACATGATATTATACATGGAAAATCTGATAGACTCCACCAAAAGTCTGCTAGAACTGATACATGAATTCAGCAAAGTGGCAGGATACAAAATCAATGTGCAGAAATCAGTTGCATTCTTATACACTAACAATGAAGCAACAGAAAGACAAATGAAGAAACTGATCCCATTCACAATTGCACCAAGAAGCATAAAATACCTAGGAATAAATCTAACCAAAGATGTAAAAGATCTGTATGCTGAAAACTATAGAAAGCTTATGCAGGTAATTGAAGAAGATATAAAGAAATGGAAAGACATTCCCTGCTCATGGATTGGAAGAATAAATATTGTCAAAATGTCAATACTACCCAAAGCTATCTACACATTCAATGCAATCCCAATCAAAATTGCACCAGCATTCTTCTCGAAACTAGAACAAGCAATCCTAAAATTCATATGGAACCACAAAAGGCCCCGAATAGCCAAAGTAATTTTGAAGAAGAAGACCAAAGCAGGAGGCATCACAATCCCAGACTTTAGCCTCTACTACAAAGCTGTCATCATCAAGTCAGCATGGTATTGGCATAAAAACAGACACATGGACCAATGGAATAGAATAGAAACCCCAGAACTAGACCCACAAACGTATGGCCAACTCATCTTTGACAAAGCAGGAAAGAACATCCAATGGAAAAAAGACAGTCTCTTTAACAAATGGTGCTGGGAGAACTGGACAGCAACATGCAGAAGGCTGAAACTAGACCACTTTCTCACACCATTCACAAAAATAAACTCAAAATGGATAAAGGACCTGAATGTGAGACAGGAAACCATCAAAACCTTAGAGGAGAAAGCAGGAAAAGACCTCTGTGACCTCAGCCGTAGCAATCTCTTACTCGGCACATCCCCAAAGGCAAGGGAATTAAAAGCAAAAGTGAATTACTGGGACCTTATGAAGATAAAAAGCTTCTGCACAGCAAAGGAAACAACCAACAAAACTAAAAGGCAACCAACGGAATGGGAAAAGATATTTGCAAATGACACATCGGACAAAGGGCTAGTATCCAAAATCTATAAAGAGCTCATCAAACTCCACACCCGAAAAACAAATAACCCAGTGAAGAAATGGGCAGAAAACATGAATAGACACTTCTCTAAAGAAGACATCCGGATGGCCAACAGGCACATGAAAAGATGTTCAACGTCGCTCCTTATCAGGGAAATACAAATCAAAACCACACTCAGATACCACCTCACGCCAGTCAGAGTGGCCAAAATGAAGAAATCAGGAGACTATAGATGCTGGAGAGGATGTGGAGAAACAGGAACCCTCTTGCACTGCTGGTGGGAATGCAAATTGGTGCAGCCGCTCTGGAAAGCAGTGTGGAGGTTCCTCAGAAAATTAAAAATAGACCTACCCTATGACCCAGCAATAGCACTGCTAGGAATTTATCCAAGGGATACAGGAGTACTGATGCATAGGGGCACCTGTACCCCAATGTTTATAGCGGCACTCTCAACAATAGCCAAATTATCGAAAGAGCCTAAATGTCCATCAACTGATGAATGGATAAAGAAATTGTGGTTTATATACACAATGGAATACTACGTGGCAATGAGAAAAAATGAAATATGGCCTTTTGTAGCAACATGGATGGAACTGGAGAGTGTGATGCTAAGTGAAATAAGCCATACAGAGAAAGACAGATACCATATGGTTTCACTCTTATGTGGATCCTGAGAAACATAACAGAAACCCAAGGGGGGGGGGAAGGAAAAAAAAAAAAAAAAAAGAGGTTAGAGTGGGAGAGAGCCAAAGCATAAGAGACTGTTAAAAACTGAGAACAAATTGAGGGTTGATGGGGGGTGGGAGGGAGGGCAGGGTGGGTGATGGGTATTGAGGAGGGCACCTTTTGGGATGAGCACTGGGTGTTGTATGGAAACCAATTTGACAGTAAATTTCATATATTAAAAAAAAAAATAGACATTAAAAAAAAAATACTGAAGGTTCAAATTTAACAAAATGTGTATAGGGCTTGTGTGTTAAAGTACAAAATGCTGATGAGTCCAATCAAAGATTAACTGCATGGAGTGATACACTGTCTTTATGGATTAGAAGACTCAACAAAATAAAGATGTCAGTTCTTCCTAAAATGATATACTGATTTAATGTACTCCCTTTTAAAATCCCACCAGGATGTTTTTGTAGATACAGACAAGATTATTCTACAACTTATATAGAAGACAAAAGAACTAGAATAGATAAAAACAATTTTGACAATGACAGAAAAGCTGGAGGATTCAGCCTGATTTCAAGACTGACTTAATTACAGTAATCAATATTGTGTGGTATTGGTGGAGGAATAGACACATAATAGACAGTGGAACAGAATAGAGAACCCAAAAGATACACCTAAATATGTTGACCTTACTTTTGACAAAGGAGGAAAGTCAATTCCATGGAGAAAAGATAGCCTTTTCAACAAACAGTGCTGGAATGATTGGACATTTGTAGGCAAAAAATAAACTTTGACCTAAGTTATTCCTTATATAAAAAAAGAACTCAAAATGGATCATGGAGTTAAATATAAAATGTAAAACCCTAAAGCTTTAAGAAAAAAAATGAAAGGAAGGAAAAAAAATCTTTGGGATTTAGGGCTAAGTAAACAGTTCTTAGACGTGACACTAGAAGCATGATCCATAAAAGGAAAATTTGGTAAATTAGAATTAAACTTAAAACATTTTTTTCTCCATTGAAGGGCCAATTGGTAGAAGCTACAGACTGAGAGAAAATATTTAGAAACCACGTATCTGACACAAGACTAGTATTTAAAATATATAAAGAACTCTTAAACTCAATGGTTAAAAAAAATCCAATAAGAAAAAAACCCATGAAAAGTCATTTCACTAAAAAGGACATATAGGTGGAAAATAAATCCATGAAAAGATGTTTAATATCCTTAGCCATTAGGGAAATGCAAATTATAACCACAATGAGGTATCACTTACACTTATCAGAATGGGTAAAATAAAGTGACACCATAAAGTGGTGAGGATGTGGAGAAACTAAATCACTCACTCACTGCTGGTGGAAATGTGAAATGTCATATCCACTCTGGAAAATATTTTGACAGTTTCTTAAAAAAAAAACACCGTAGAACTAAACGTGCAACCACCACATGACCCAGAAATTAGACTCTTGAATATTTATCTCAAAGAATTGAAAAATATGTTCACATAAAAAACTTCACATGAATGTTTATAGGAGCTATATTCATAATAGAAAAAAAACACTTTAAATTTTTTTTAACATTTTACTTATTTTTTGAGAGACACAGAGCATGAGCAGGGGAAGGACAGAGAGAGGGAGACACCGAATCCGAAGCAGGCTCCAGGCTGTGAGCTGTCAGCACAGAGCCTGATGTAGGGCTCGAACTCACAAACCGTGAGTTCATGACCTGAGCTGAAGTCGGACCCTCAACCGACTGAGCCACCCAGGCGCCCCCCCAAAAAAACCACCACTTTAAACAGCCCACATGATTTTAATGGGCCTCATGGTTGAAAAATGGGTCAGTGGATTAACAGGTACATCCACTGCATATAATACAAGTCAGCAAGCAGTCAAGAAACAAACTATTGATACCTGCAACAACATGGATGCTCCTCCAGAGAATTATGTTGTGTGGAAAAAGCCAGTCTTTCAAAAGGTTACAAACTGTATAATATCATTTATGTAGCATCCTTGAAAATAAAATTATAAAAAAGGAGAACAGATTAGTGGTTACCAGCGCTTAAGATGGGTCCAGGGGCGGGAGACGAGGGCATGTGACTATCAAAGGGCAATATGATGGAGCCTTGTGGTGATGGAGCTCCTTTGTATCTTGATGGTACCAGTGTCAGTATCTTGGTTCTGATACTATCCTGTAGTTTTACATGATGATACCTTTGGGCAACATGGGGTAAAGGGGTTATGTTTACTTGGTTATCTCTGTATTAGGTTATCTTGGGTTATTGCTGTATTATGTCCTAAACTGTGAATCTACAATTCCCTTAAAGTAAGATGTTTAATTTAAAAAAATCAAACTGTTTTTAAGACTGAGTTAGCCAAGAGAAGAGAGTAGAGAAGGGCATACTAGAGAATGAATAAATGGAACTGGAACCAGGTCAGCAAAACTGGAGTCCAGGATGTATGTAGGGGTGGGGGGAAGTAAATAAGGCTGGAGTGATCAGGCAAGGCCAAATTATACAATTATAAAGAATTCTTTGTCTAAGGAATTTGAAATTTTTAAAACGAATGGAGAGCCCTTGAAGAATTTTAAGTAGGAGAGTAGGAGACTGACACAATCACATTTTTGTTTTCAGTGATGATTGGTGGATGACAGGAAGTCCAATTAATAGGGGCAGACAGACTAGGGGAGATAAGGGATTAAAGGTTTGAAGGTATTGATGAGGTATAAGAATAGAGACACAGAATATAAAGAGTAAGGAAAGGTGGGAAGATGCAGTTTGGAAGTGGATATAAGGATTTTGGTTTAAAAGGTGGAATAGTTTTAGAAAATAACAAAGAACTGGATATGGTGTATGAGTCGATTGCTGAAATAGAGTGGAGAGTCAACAACATATCTTGTGCACATGGACAACAGACTCACCTAGACCCTAGAACGATGACAGCACCAGAGAAGAAAGGAAGATAATAAGGTGATTCAGGCTGAAATCCGTAATAAATACAAGTAGTAACTAAAAAGTCAGTAATAACAATGGCAAGGGAAAGAGTGAGAGCTACCGACAGATATAACCCTGAGTGGAGGTGCATTTACACAAAGGTGGAGGGGCAGTAGTCTGGAGGCAGCAGGTAGAGCGAGAAAAATGTGATGTGCATCCCTCCTCTCATCATATGGGCAGTAAGACAGTGAACAACCCATGATCAGGAAGTGGAAATACAGGTAGAGGGAGTGTTTGGGGGAAAGGTGGAAGTCAGGGGTGGCTTACACAGAACAGCGATTCCCGGAGAGGAACAAAACAAGGGCTGATGGATTTGTCAATAAGGGGAGGATGAGAGGTGGGTTTGGAGTAAAGAGAGACAGAACTGAACTGGGGTGGGCATAGAAGGAAGGGCATATGACTAGATGAGCTTGCACTTCGGGTCCTGGTGAAGGATGACAGGCAGTGACAGGCACTGCTGAAGTAATGGGCCTTGAGATGCTGACTGGATTTCTGTCATCAGATGGCTTTTAGACTGGCAGAGATATTAGGCCCTGGTGGTTCTGAGACAGGATGACTTTTGTTTGTGTCCCAGTCAGTGGTCTGTAGCCTTCGGAAAGCAGTTGGTTTCTAATGCAGGAAAGCCCAGCCCAACAGATGGGAAGTGCAGTTAGGCGAACACGAGATTGAAAGGTATTAGCAGCCTTGGCAAAACTCCGGCTTTGGTGGAGAAGGTTGCCGTGGTTAAGTTCAGGCAGGCTTATCCCTAACACTTGAGGGACCTGGAGCAAAAGGACAAATGGAGGCCCCTGGCCTGTTGTTTCCCCTGTTGTCCTCTCAGCCCTGGCTTTGTTCTGCACCAGGAGGAGTCCTGGGGAATCCCCAGTCCACACATCCAAGTTTTGTCCACTAAATCCTGACAGCTGTCTCGTGGCTGCCATTCAGGCCCAGAGGGGATGACACTCTTGGCCCAGGTTTTGCTCAGGAGGTTTGTCCTGGGAACACATCCAGACAGTCTGAGTACCCAGAATCTCAGAATTCCCTAGTTAAAGCATGATATATTCTTCCAAATGTTTGCATGAATTGTGCAATAATTGTTTTTTTTTTTAACCTAACCATATCATGGCTATGTTTATCAGTTGGTATACACAGATATACAATGTATTTTACTTATTATTTTTTTAAGTATATTTATTTTGAGAGGGAGGGAGAGGGAGTGAGCACATGAGCGGGTGAGTGGCAGAGGGAGAGGGAAAGAAAGAATCCAAAGCAGGCTCCATTCAGTCAGCACAGAGCCCACTGCAGGGCTTGAACTCATGAGCTGTGAGATCATGACCTGAGCCAAAAATGAGAGTCGACCACTTAACCAACTGAGGCCCCCAGGTGTCCTACAATGTATTTTAAATAGTAGCATTATATTTGTTAAGTAGTAGGGTTACCATTATTTAAGTAGCATTACATTTATTTCTACTTTTTTTCACTATTACAAAGAGTGTTGGAATTCGCCTATTCATTTTACATGTACTTACTGAGCACCTACTATGCCAGGAATTATTTGTGACTAGAGGAATAGCAATGAACAACAGCAACAAAAATGGAGAAGCCAAACTAGTGGGGTGAGTCCAGCCTGTCAGATGAGGGTAAGTCCTAAAAAGAAGACTAAAACAGGGAAGGGGAGTAGAGGTGTTGCAATTTTAAACATGGTCTAGGTAAATCTTCCTGGAAGATGAGGTCTGAACAAGAACAGAAGGAGGCGAGGGGGTAGAAGAAGGATGTCTCTAGAAAGAATGTGTCTCAAGCAGAGGGTTTCAGTGAATCTTGTAATGATTGTCTTTATGTCCTTGGGTTAATATTTCTGTAGAATACATGCCTAGATATGTTATAGCTGGGTCAAAAGCCAGGTGCATTTCAAATGTGACTAATGTAACTCATTTATACCTCTATCAACTATATCTTAGAGGGACTCTTGCCCAAAGCCTTGCCAAAACCCTTGAAAGCAACTATTTTGGTGGGAAAACATTTGGTAAGACGCTTAAGTTGGAGTATGTACCTCCATATGAATCTGCTTCAGATAAAGTAGATGGTCTCTGAATTGTTTTCCAAGGAGGTTCCATTTAGCTATCCAAAAGGTATTTACTGATTTGTAGTCACTTTTTTGCATATTTTGGAAACTGACACTTATTATATATGTTTTATTTTCATGGGTATAGTAATAAATCCTCAGGGGATGATGGAGCTCCAAGATGGAGGTAGCCAGAGTCCTATATTACATTATGGAGAGCTGCCTGCTGGCTTGCAGCACTTTCTTGAAACTATAATGTACTTTGTGTCCTTTCAGCACCTGAAATTTTGGCGTTAATTTATTACAGCAAGTTAACCTTCCCTGATTAATTCTTTTTGGTTTCTAGACAGATAGTCATATCATCTGGTAAGAGTATGTTTAGTTTTGTAAGAAACTGACAAACTGTCTTCTCTAGTGGCTGTTCCATTTTGCATTTCCACTGACAACAGATGAGAGTACCTGTTGCTCCACATCTTCCCCAGCATTTGGAGTTGTCAGTGTTTTGGGTTTTTGCCATTCTAACAGGTGTGTGCTGGTTCTAATCCCATTTTGACACTCTGTATTCTAATTGAAACTGTCTTAGTCTTGAGAATTTTTAGATAATCTAGAATTTGCTATGTATTCTACTTTTTCTCCTGCCACATACAAAGAATCACAATGAGAATAAAGAGAACTGTGTGTGTGTGTGTGTGTGTGTGTGTGTGTGTGTGTGTGTATGTGCGCTTGTGCTAAATGGCCATTACACCTCTGTTCATGAATTCAGAAATCCTTGGAATACCATTCGAGTAAATGTAGAGAGGTTTGTAGAGTAATTGACGGTCTGTGAGAAAGCTTGTGTCATTAGCAGTAGTGAATCCATAAGCTAAAGTATCATCTCTTTTATTATTTAATGAATAGGAGTTACAAGGAGGGTGAAAGTTAATTAATTGGGTTTCTTAAGAAGAGTAAGAATAGGGGGGCTGAAGAGAAACTAAGGGTGTCTGGGAACTCATAATGGCATCTTGACAACTGGGTAACTGGGTAGCTGGGTTTTGAGACCCTTTTATATGAGAAAATACACATGAAGCAAAAATCAGGTAATATTCATGAAGTTTTAGTTTTAGGAAAGATTGTATCATAGAATAATGGCCTTAATCTACAGAACCTGTGAATATATTACCTTCCATAGCAAGAGACTTTGCAGATGTGATTAAATTAATGATTTTCAGGTGTGGAGATTATCCTGGATTATTTTGTGGGTCCACTTGTAATCACAAGGGTCCTTGTAAAAGGGAGGCAAGAAGGCCGAGTCAAATAGAAAATGTGAGGACAGGAGCAGAGGTCAGAGAGCTGGCTTTGAAGGTAGAGGAAGTTGCCATGAGCCAAAGAATGTCGCTCTCCTCTAGAAGGTGGAAAAGGAAATGGATTCTCCCATAGAGCCTCCGGAAGGAATGTAGCCAGGAAAACCCATTTTTAGACTTCTGACCTCCAGAGCTGTAAGTGAATAAATTTGTGTTACTTGAAACCACTAAGTCTGTGGTAATTTGTTACAGCAGTTATGGGCTGTTCTACCCACAACACTTCTATCACCAAATGTGTGGGTTTTCCACACCAAGTAATTCTCCACTTCTCTGTGGACACCAACTGGGTGTCCTACAATTTAGTTCATTTCTGACACAAACTACCCAGAGTTAGTACAGACCCCACAGTTTTAGGGCTCAGACTCAGACTGTTCCCACTTCAGATGCCTGTCTCGGGTCCATGCTACTGTACTTCAGACTAAGTAGTTATTAATTGGGAGTTCCCATGGCCCCTTCTTCAGGCTCAGTAATTTGACATAATGGCTGACAAAACTCAGGAGAGCACTTTACTTATTCCTCTTACCAGTATGTTTTATAGAGGATAATATAAAGGATACAAATGAACACTCAGGTGAAGAGGTGCATTGGGCAAGGTCTAGAAGGGTTCTATCCCCATGGAGGAGGGATGCACCACCCTTCCTGCATGTATTCACCAAATCAGAAACTCTCTGAACCTTGTTTAGGGTGTTTAATAGAGGTTCTGTTACATAGGCATGATTGATTAAATCAATGCTCTTTGGTGATTGGCTCAATCTCCAGCTGCTCTCCCCTCCCTGAGATTGGGGGGGGGGGTTGCTAAAAGTTCCAACCCTCTAATCACATGGTTGGATTCTCTGTCAACCTGAAGCTATGTAGTAGCCCACCAAGAGTCACCTCATTAGCATAAAAGCAGGTATGGTTGCAGAGGGCTTATTATGAATGACAAAAGATATTCCTCTGTCACTCAGTAATTAATTCCAAGTGTTTCAGAAACTCCTGTGCCAAGAAGTGGGGATAAAGATATATACTTCTTATTATAATCACAATAACATGAACAGCAATGAGAATCAAATAAAAATTGTCTTAAAGTTTGGTATCTGGCAAAATAAAATAGAAAAATCTATGTGTGAGCTCTTGGAATCTTGATAAGTATATATAAATATAAATATAAAAAAATATAAAGATATTTATTTGCTATTTTCATTTATTATGTGTTGAAGTAATAGAACGTGTCACTGTGACTATCAAACTCATAATGTTTCATAGATTGGATTAATGAAAGTAGAGAGATGCTAAGGCATTATGAAGGGAATCAAGTGTCTAAGAGGTCCCCACATGTTACCAAGTTGGTAGAGTTGAGACTAGAGCTCATGCCTATTCACTGATGATGCCCATGTTCTTGTTATTGATGTATTTCTTCTCAGCTCCACATCTACCCTTTGTTGTTGTGCTTGATAGCCAAGATGGATTTTGTAAGCATTTCTTTCTTTATTTCCTGGCACCATGTTAAGTTTGATCAGTAGAAGGCAAAAGAGGAACACTGCAGATGAAGGGCTTCTTTTCCTGGTTCAGATGGATTTGTCCCCTTCTTCTTGTTCCTGTGGTGCTTCGCCATCCTGCCGCAGGAAACCCCATGGAGGTGACCTTGAGCAAGTGTCAGTAGGATCAGCTGCAGGTGGCTTACTGGAAAGCTGGCTTTCCAGAGCTTAACAGCACCCTTCTGGATGCTTTTCAGGTAAGTTCTGTGGGTCCCTCCAATTGCTTCCCAGTGAATTCTACAGCAGCCTCTGATGGCAGCTTTCTAGTGAGTTTCATTGGCACCTAGTGATGGTTCCCTGTCCACTAGCCTTAGCCTAGGGTAGCCCAGCAACTTCTCTGCCACCCAGCAGGCTGCAACCACAGCCCTGTGACTGGGTCTGATTTCTAGCCTTGGGAAGGGGACCCCTTCCAAGTGTGATTCTTCTTGTGTTCACTCACTCAGACCTAGGGTAATCTTTATAAAGTTCTCTCTTGGTAGCTAATTTCCTGTAAATAGATAATAACTATTTGTATTAAGCCTTCCCTGCTCAAATTTCTGTGGGGTTTCTGTTTCCTGACTGGCCTGGCCTTTGATGTTAGTACATGAAGCCAGGAAAAGAATTCATGTTCCACATGGGGCTAAAATTCACATTTTACTGTCTCTTCTCTTCAGATTCCTCATCACAATGTTATGTTTCTTTTGGATTTTGTTGTTGTTCTAACGTGGATTTTGGTTACAAACATTTCCCTAGTACATATTGTGTACTTGAGAACTAATCAGAGTATCTGAAAGCAGTGCACAGTGAGAAACACACACACACACACACACACACACACACACACACACACACACTCTGCATCGGGAACTGAGACAATAGACCCCAAATCTGACTTGAACTAGCTCAAGAGCATCAGAGAATGTGAGAGAGGAATTACTCAGAGCTTTTTTTCTTACAGGGTTGATTAAGCAAATGTAAGATATTGTCAGCTTAAAGCTTCCATGATATTTGGTCTAAGTGGTATGAACATTCAAACTGTAAAATGTTAGTGAAACAAAAGGACAGTTTCGGACGCTAGTCACAGATTCCAGGGCTGGAGAGAGACACATGTGACAGTGAGACATAGGAAATAACTATTGAGAATGAAAAATGTTCTGGGCTGGAAGTTGCTCTTGTTATGCCAAATTCAGGGAAATGTAGAAAAATCCTTTCATTACTATAGTGGCAGGTAGAAGCCATTCCTAGGCAACTATGTAACAGCCAGTTTTTTTCAGTTGGAGGAGGTACACAGAAACACATGGAAACAGATGTAAAGCTACAGAAATATGGTTGATGCTTCCCTTTTATTTTTAAAAATTAAAAAAATATTTTGAGAGATAGCGAGCACACATGGATGGGGGAGGGACAGAGAGAGAGAGAGAGAGAGAGAGAGAGAGAGAGAGAGAGAGAGAGAATCCCAAGCAGGTTCTATGCTTTGAGTGCAGAGCCTGATGGGGCACTCAATCCCGTGACCTGGGCCAAAATCAAGAGTTGGATGCTTAACTGACTGAGCCACCCAGTCGTCCATTCCTTTTTATTTTAAAGTCTATGTTGAACATTTGCAGATTGAAAGACTGGGGATTTTTTTATTAATAGTCGTGCATTATACAATAAGTAGACCAGTGTGAGTTAGATGAGTTTCAAAAGATCAGCTCAATGGTGAAGAGCCAGGAGAGCTATGATATAAAAAGATGGTTGGCAACAGTTATTCTGGGCAGTTCAGGGTCTTAGACCTAGTGAGCCACTTCTAATAAAGATAATGCAGTAAATGTGATGGGATGTCACTTCTGAGATGAGGTTAAAAAAGATGTTGGGGCTCAGTTGGTTAAGCCTCTGACTCTTGATTTTGGCTCAGGTCATGAGCTGATGGTTCGTGAGATGGAACCCCCAAGCCCTGCGTCTAGCTCCTCACTGACAGCATGGTGCCTGCTTGGGATTCCCTCTCTCCCTCTCTCCTTCTCTCCCTCTCTCCCCCTCTCCCCTTCCCCAGCTCTCCCTCTCTCTTTCAAATAAATAAATACTTAAAAATTATTTCTTAAAAAGACGTTTACTTCTATCTTCTTTCTCTCTCTTGATGTGTCTCTTGCTCCAATGAAGTCATCTGTCATGTTGTGAGCTGCTCTGTGGAGGAATGGAGGGCAGCCTCTGACCAATACGCAGTGAGAATCTGAGGTCCTCAGTCTAGTGACTTGTGAAGAACTATATCCAGTGTGGATCTTTGTTTATCCATGCCTTAAGATGAAACCAAAGTCTGCACCTTGATTATAGTCTTGTGAGAGACTTTGAGTTAGTGACACTAACAGAGCTGTGCCCAGATTCCAGATCCACAGAAATGGAGAAAACACAAAGTTTTGTTTCAAGCCACCAAGTTTTGTCATGTAGCAATAGAGAATCGATACAAATATATAACAACAGTGCATTGATTTCCTATGGATGCTCTAACAAATTACCACAAATTTGGTGGCTTAAAACAACAGAAATTTAAGGACGCCTGGGTGGCTCAGTTGGTTAAGTGACTTCAGCTCAGGTCACGATCTCACGGTTTGTGGGTTCCAGCCCTGCGTCAGGCTCTGTGCTGAGAGCTCGGAGCCTGGAGCCTGCTTCAGATTCTGTGTCTCCCTCTCTCTCTGCTCCTGCCCTACTTGTGCTCTGTCTCTCTCAAAAATGAGTAATGATTAAAAAAATTGAAAACAGAAATTTATTCTCTCACAATTCTGGAGGCCGGAAGTCTAAAGTCTTTATCACTAGGCAGAAATCAAGGCATTGGCAAGGGGCTGCACTTTGTCTAGAGGCTCCAGGGGAAAATCCTTTCCTTGCCTCTTCCAGCTGCTGGTGGCTGCTGACATTCCTTGGCTTAGTCCAGTTTTCAAAGCCAGCACCTTCTAATCTCGCTCTGCTCCATCTTAACATTGGCCTTTCCTCTGTGTGTGTGTGTGTGTGTGTGTAAGAGAGAGACAGACAGACAGGGAGACAGAGGGAGAGAGAGGGAGAGAGAGGGGTCTTTCTGACTTCCTCTCATAAGGATGCTTGTGTTTGCATTCAGTGCTCACTCAGGTAACCCTGATAATCTCCACATCTCAAGCTCCTTAACTCAATCACTTCTTTCTTCAAAGATGCTTATTCCATGTAAGGTAACTTCCATAGGTTCCAGGTTTTCAGAGGTGAATAGCTTTTGGAGAGCTATTTTTCAGCCTACTACAAATAGCTAGTGTTGAAAAAGTCGATTTTGTTCCAGATACCACAATAATCACGTCACAAGTATTTTCATTTAGATGTATCTCATTTACTTGTATTATTCTTCCTCATTTATATAAAAAGAAACTGAGTCTCAGAGAGTTTGAGAGACTTGATTTAGCTCACACAGCAGGTCAGTGGTGAAGTCAGAGTGTGCCCAAGCAGTCTGACCTCAGGGCTTGTACGTCTAACTGCTCGGCTGTATTCCTCCTCACAGGTTCATATGCTTAAACTAACTAATTAGAAGAGGGTATATCTATTTCACTGCATATAATGTATTCAGTGAGCTTTTATTAAGTGTGTCTTTTGGTATCTATAGAATTTGAGTTAAAGAAAAAACTTTTTAGTTATTTTTAAGAAGAGATATTTGAACTGGGAGGACCTTCTCTAACATTTAGAATCAGTATCCTATTGCCTAGAGAAGAGAGAGCAATTAAATGGCCTTTCCTGCAGAATGGATCCTGAACAAGGTCTTTTTCTCTTTGGGTGTGCCACATCTACATAAACCCAGTCTCTGGTGTGGAGGGTCAGAAGAGCTGGAACAGCCAAACTGTACTCTTGTGTTCAAAGCTCTCCAGGAGAACTGGAGATAACTTTGAGCCCTTAGAGGCACTTCTCCATAATTAGCCCTGGGTGGACTTATTTCAGCCTTCCTGGGAAAGGTGAGTCTCGAGATGAAATATGAATGAAGGTGGAAAAGACCTGATTCCTGGGTGGATCAAAGTTCAAAATGAGAATATGTATAACGGATTCCAGATTAGGTTCTGCTTAGCATTTGCTATACTGTTTCTTCAAAAATTTGCTGATATTCTACCTGTGACTTGGTAGTCTAAAAATTCATCTCACACAGAAACTTCAGCCCTGTGTAGATTTAAGCTTCAGGTTTATGAATCTCTTTTCCATATGTTTCTTTATGGAAACAGATTTCAAATTTAAGGAAGTAACAGTGTCAGAGGCTATAGGGCCATTTCCTGAGCTTTTGTTTTTATTGCCACTGCATTAATGATGGCATTGCCATTCCTTCCCCAATGTGACATGCCTGAGCAGGTGTGCAGATGGTTAAAGGGCTAGAGAGATGGGACTCAGATGGCAGATGGTGATGCCTTGTCATAGTTCCAACCACACTTTGAACATTCTGTCCCTCCTCCGACATGCATCACTTCAGATGGCAACCTCATTTGGAGGTGAATTATTCTTTGCTGCCTTTTTTTTTTTTTTTTTGTCATGTTGGAATTGACCTCATGCCTGGCACTGTGTGAAATGTATTGGCCTAGTTTCTGCCCCAGAGAGAACAGAGGCTTATTGGTATTTAGTGTATGCTTTGTCATACTGATTTTAGAAAATAAAGCCTGAAGAGATCTTCTAATTTTATCAAGATTATCCAGTGGCTAGAACTATTCTATTTACCTTAAAGCAGTATGTCTCTAAGGACAGATGCTTCATGTATAAAGGAGTCCCTCAGTCAGATTAGTTGGAATGATTTGTGGAAGAAAGTGTTTTGAGGGCAAATAAGGTTAGAAAATACTGGTTACCACCTTCCACCCATCACCTTTTATAGCCAGCATGTCAACACTCAGCCCTTATCTCTTTAACCCCTCTCTGAATTTAGCCATGGTGGATGTTTCTGGAATGTAGACAGCTTCCTACCTTGAGATGGGTCCCTTCTTTGCTTAAGGGCTTTCTTTAGCACTCTGGAAACTTCTCAGTTCCCTGCAGGTACAACCTGAAGTGTGGGAGTATTCACACCTTCAGGACAACTCTTAACTATTGGGAGACTGGACCTGATAGATAAATGCCTAAGTCTCTCTACCCTCTGTGGATATTCTGAAGCCACATCATAGTTTCCCAGAGAGTTTCCAGCAGAACTGAGCTCCGGTTGCTCATTGAAGTAACTTGTTCATTAACATAAGTGATACGGCTTTTCCCACTTTCCTATCTCAATTTTCCCCATCTCATTTGTGTTTCCTATTTTTGCTTCTTACGTAAAGTACCTGTACCCGAGACTTTGAGCATCTGTTTTGGAAGACTCCTCGTTTGGATAGTCCTAATGCGTATCAGGTTTGAGAAGTCCTGGAGTAGAGAAATTCATTTAATCTCTAAATTTATCACTTCACGAATGTTTTTTTACTTTAAAGTTTTACGTATCTAATGTTCTTTATGTAATTATTTATATAATTTCCAAATTACTTTGCTTCTTGGAGTTATCTGAGAGGGGTATTTCTTAATAGTGTCTCATGAAAGAGCCCACACCTTCCCTTTTTTGGCACATTTTTGTCTTTGAGTACTCTTATCAAAAACCGCAAGGTCACAAGTGTGAAAGGGACCTTAGAGTTTAGTTGCCTCATTTTATCCATGGAGAAACTGAGACCTGGAGTGGTGAACTGTTACCTGGTTCAGTTATTTGAGATTTTGTAAGAATTGTGCAGAGAAAAAGTGTGAGGAACCTGTGGCTCACAGGCTCAGCCTCCTGCATACCTGTTTTTGTACAGCCAGCAGGGTAAGAATCGTTATTACATTTTTAAGTGGTTGAAAAAATGTTTTAAAGAATATTTCATGACATGTTAAAATGAATACGAAGTTTTATTCTATTGGAATGCAGACACACCCGTTTATGTATTGTCTGCAGCTGCTTTAGTTCTACCATGGCAGAGTCGAGTAGTTGTGACAAAGATATTTACTATTTGGTCCTTCATAGGAAAAATTTGCCAATCCTTGCTTTAGAGTCTCAAGACAAGATGAAGGGAAGTGCCTAAGTCAATATGCATGTTAGCAGAGTGGAGAATAGCAGAAAAGTCAGTGAGCTGGGAGTAGGGCATGACAGTTTTATCGCATGCAGCGCTGCTAACAAGCTTCATTGGATTTTGGATAAATGCTATGTCTCTAAATATCAATTTACTTATTTATAAAATGGAGGGACTAGACTTAAGGCCTTTTAAACTTTCACAGTGATTGACCTGTGTTTTGTTAGATTCTGTATTTGTCTGTTTGGCATCCATTGATCACAGGGCCATACTCATGGCCACAGTTGTTTACATCCTCTGGGATGCAGCTTTAGCAGGTGTGCAAAAATCATACTACAAACTCCCTAACCAATCCCAAGTCCACATCCCCAGCCACCCCCTTTATCTAACTTTCATATCCCAAGCCAATATTTTCCTGCTGTAATCAACCAGGGCAAGCTACCAGATAACTGGAGACCACCCCTTATGGCCCAGAGGCTGCCAGCATGATTCAAACTAACCGATCCTAAGCTATTTTCCGTTCCTTGCCTTGACTTTTCCATGGGAAACACAAGGCTCTAGGCCATCATGCTTCCCCTCCTTTCTGCTTCTGCCTCCTGATCCGCTCTGGTGCTTCGCCATGTGTCCCGTGTATGTACTGTGCCCTCCTTTCATTTCTAAGGGAACCCTGAACAACAATAAACTTTTCTTTCAGTGTCATTAATCGTGCCCTCTTGTTGCTCAGTCACTTTTATGAATTAAGACTCAGGCACAAGTAATTTGTAAATCTGTGGTGCAATTATCTCAAAGCTTAATGTATACAATTCAAGAATGTGAATTGTTCCTGATATTCAACCCAAGCCAAACCTCCTTTATAGCAGCTCATTTCCCTCACTCCTCATCTGTGAGCTGTGAGAAAGCAAACACAGGCTTCATCCTTGCCACACAGGGAGCCTTTGACTATTTCTAAAGTTCATATGACTTGTTAGTAAGTCTTGTGGTTTGCCTCCTCATAAGTCAAAAACTGAGATTCAGGAAAGCTTTCTCATCCCATCATATGGTTTTTCAGTTGTCTGTCCTCACACTGCTCTGAGTCCCTGGGACCTCTGTATGTTTTTACTTAGCCCAGTATGAGCTGTGCTATATTAATTTTTAAATACTTATTTTTTAATTTGCATCCAAATTAGCATATAGTGCAATAGTGATTTCAAGAGTAGATTCCTTATGCCCCTTACCCATTTAGCCCATCCCCTCTCCCACAACCCCTCCAGCAACCGTCTGTTTGTTCTCCATATTTAAGAGTCTCTTATGTTGTGTCCCCCTCCCTGTTTTTATATTATTTTTGCTTCCCTTCCCTTATGTTCATCTGTTTTGTATCTTAAAGTCCTCATGTGAGTGAAGTCATATATTTGTCTTTCTCTGACTAATTTCCCTTAGCATAATACCCTCTAGTTCCATCCATGTATATATATGTGTATATATATGTGTGTGTATATATATGTGTATATATGTATGTGTGTGTGTATATATATATATGTGTATACACACATATATATCATATCTTCTTTATCTATTTGATGGACATTTGGGCTCTTTACATGTTTTGGCTTTTGTCGATAATGCTGCTCTAAACATTGGGGTGGATGTGCCCCTTTGAAACAGCACACCTGTATCCCGTGGATAAATGCCTAGTAGTGCAATTGCTGGGTCGTAGGGTAGTTCTATTTTTAATATTTTGAGGAACCTCTATATTGTTTTCCTGAGTGGCTGCACCAGTTTGCATTCCCACCAGCAGTACAAGAGATCCTCTTTCTCCACATCCTCACCAACATCTGTTGTTGCCTGAGTTATGTGCTATATTAATTTTTAACTAAGTATTACCTTTAGTTCTGTCATATATGACCATATTCTTTTCAGAAAATTGTCTTTTGGTTTCTCCCAACACTGTTGGCATCATCATCTTCCTTTTAAGCATTTTCTCTCTAGGTGCCCCTGAGGAATCAAGGTCAGTTACAACTTACGGGGCATGGGGGTAGCACTGATGAGACCAGTTATGATACAGTAGGGGTGATGGGTGCTGTGATGATCAAATGGCCAATGTAAGTCTTGGCTTAACTGTTATTTCTTATTGTCACATGAGAATCCTGTCTAGTGATGACAAAACTCTTTTTTTTAAAATTTTTTTTTAATGTTTATTTATTTTTGAGACAGAGACAGAGCATGAACGGGGGAGGGTCAGAGAGAGGGAGACACAGAATCTGAAACAGGCTCCAGGCTCTGAGCTGTCAGCACAGAGCCCGATGCGGGGCTCGAACTCACAGACTGCGAGATCATGACCTGAGCCGAAGTCGGTCGCTTAACCGACTGAGCCACCCAGGCGCCCCTGACAAAACTCTTAATTTTTAAAAAGGAATATCAAAATCTAGACTTGAGATGGTATCTCCAGAATTTTAAATATTTGCAACAAGGGTAAATTTTTAAAAAGCACCATGAGAGGAACAAGATGTAACTAAATTTGATTAAGCTTGTGAGCCATCACTTTGTTATGCCTGATCTGTGATAGATGGAAAAATTCCTTCAGATTCCTTCAGACTCATTCTTGCTTGTACCTCAAGTCATTCCTTGGCCCCAGAATTTATGACTGCTGAACTCTTTGGCCTTTGTTGACTTGTAGTTGTCCCATACGCTATCTTCTCAGGGTTTGGCTTCTTGATATTGGAAGGGTAAATTAGTCAATCTAATGAACTTAATCTAGTGGGAATTGTTCCTTGGATCTTTCCCTCTACCTCTGTCGAGATGTTCATTTTATGAACTAAATTTTAGGGATAAGATTCTTAGCAGGTCTTGTCTAAAGCTGGGGATTTAAACATATGAAGGGATTACAAGTCCCTGGCAGGCCAGAGGGAGATATTTGGGTACAGAGGCAAGTGGCACTTTGTACAATCTCCCAAGTCAGAGGTGTCAGCAAGCTGCCAGCCTCTAGGGCCAGGTCTGAAAACCCTCTGGACATGTATCATTATGCTCATGGTTGTCATTGTTATCAGTATCAGTGTCAGGTAAGTACTGACTTAAAGAGGAACATTGACAAACTTTTGTCAGGTCTCCCTTTCTAAAGTTGAGAGTGTTTTTGGTGTTGACAGGTAACCTTGTTTTAAAATTTGTTTATGTACCTGGTAATCGGTACCATTTGGCATCTTCTATGTTGCCTAAACAGTATTTAGCATACTTAATGAGATTCCCCTGAGCTTTTAAAACATTTAAGTGAAACATTAAGATTCCACAAAAAGAAGCAGCTGGTGACACTTGGTCATAAGATAAACGTGGAGAACATGTTTTGGGGGTTTAGAAGTCAAAAACACATTTTCTGATCTTCTCTGCCCATTGGCCTGGAAGGCACCCACACTGAACCTTCCTTTGATTCAATGACACCAGTGGAATGTCTGCTGCTCCCATCTTCTTTGACTCCAGCAGAATTTACAAGGACCCAATGAAGAGCCTTAGATGGCTCGTTGACCAGCTCTCCCCAGGCCACCCCAGCTCCCTCTCAGGAATAATAAGGTTCTGTGCCAGGATTGCACACATCCAACAGCCCATCATGAGTCATTCTTTTCCCCCTGGGTTAGTAAAGATTGAATCAGTGAGTTGAAAAGGATGATGATTTGGTTCCATTTATCCCCCCTGGGAAGCAGGGTGGGGATGAGGATTAGGACAAATGATTTTAGGTATTTATTTGCAGAACTAATGTATAGTCCCTTTAGACAAGTGATGTCTTGACCACAGTCTTATCATTAATGAGAGGAAAATGGAACTGTTTTCATTTCCCCTTTTGGGCAATTTTTTTGAGGCTAGCACCACCGTGTGGATAAAGTGGATACAGACTTTGTTTGCATAACAGGCCAGCATTATGCCTTTGGAAATGTGATTTTGGTATCTTGCCTTTTTACCCTTCCTTCCTTCCTTCCTTCCTTCCTTCCTTCCTTCCTTCCTTCCTTCTCTTTCTTTCAAGTATAGTTGACACACAATGCTATATTAGTTTCAGGTGTGCAACAGTGATTCAGCATTTATCTACACTACAAAGTGATCACTATAAGTCTAGCTTCCAGCTCTTTCCCATTTCTTATATCTTTTCTGAGTCATCATAGAGCATAATAGTGATAAAAATATCTTTTTGCAGCAGTGTCATACTCTGTTGGGCTCTCAAGGAGCTTGTGCTTCTACAAAATAACTGAACTGCATGCGGGAAGATGGCAGTGGGAGATTCACAGGGTAGTTTTGCATCAGGCAGAGTGTAAATTAGATACCTCATTTGGGATTAGCCACTGGGATCTCAAGTGGAAGTTTCTGATGTGGACTCTGTGAGAAACACCAGAGCCATTACTGAGGCAATTTTCTGACCTGTATTGCTCGAGAGATACAGGCTGAATCAGAGCAAAGGAAGAGCAATAAAATCTGGTTGTAGGATATAAGAGAATTTTACCAAACCCCATGGTTTGGCTCCTGTGGGGTGGGAAAGTGAGGTAGAGTTTTTTTTTGTTTTTGTTTTTGGTCTTTTGGAAAGAAGAGAACAATGTAGAGACTCTTTATGGACTGTGGCTTTGAGTCCTAAGAACATGGTTAGGGGAGTGGTTGACAAAGATAGGAGAAAGAATTTCAATTCCATAGTGGCCTTTCCTGTGTAGCTGGCACCAAGATCTCTGGAGAAGGGTGAGGCTTGCTTCTTCTTGAGGATTGTTGCTTCATTTCGTAAGTATGTGTGTGTTGAGAGTGGGCTCTAATGGGTGGAGGGGGGAAGAGCTGTTGCTTATAAAGATTTAGCACCACTTAACATCCAATAGACCATTCTTCTAGCCTTATTCTTTCCTTTGCATAGTCTTCTGACCCCAAAAGAGAACATTTCCCCAGCCCTTAGGAAATGAAGCTGTGATTGTAGAAATTGAGGGAGTCAAAAACAAATGATGTGCTAACATAACCTCCCTTTGATGAGCTATTAGAATGAAGGGAAAATGTATAGAACAGTCCTTCCCACCCACCACTGTTGCCTTTATACATCTCTATATCCCTTCGTATAATTAGCTTGGCCTCTATAGCTATGGATATTAATATAACTGGGATTTCAGACTGAAAGAGCTTTTTGTGTTTGAATATGGGCTGATGCCAATCTGACAGGAGTTTCTAGGGGTGAGTTGTGGAACTTTTCTGGGTAGAAGGGCTATTTGTGTGACAGGAAAATAGGTGGGCCAGATGATCTGTGAAGTGCAGATTTAAGATTAGATTAGGATTAGAGCAGAGATAAATAGAAAAAAGAAAAATAGAGAAAACCAACAAAATGAAAAGTTAGTTCTTCATAAAGGTCAACAAAATTGACAAACTTTTATCTGAAAAAAAGAAGAACTGAATAATTAAAATCAGAAATGAAACTGTGGGCATTACTACTGATGTTACAGAAATAAAAAGGATTATAAGAGTACTATGAATAGTATGGGAACAAATTGGATAGCCTAGATGAAATAGGCAAATCTAGCAACACAAAATCTGCCAAATCTGGATCATGAAGAAGTAAAAAACCTATGTAAGGAGACTGAATCAGTAATTAAAAGTCTGTCAACAAAGCAAAGCCCTAGACTTGATGGCTTCACTGGTTAATTTTAACAAACATTGAAGCAAGCACTAACATTAATCCTTATCAAACTTTTCTAAAAACTTTAAGAGGAGGGAATGCTTCCTAATGAATGCTTCCTAACTCATGCTATGAGGCCAACACTTCCTGATATCAAAGCTGGACAAAGATACTATAAGAAAACTATAGACCAATTTCCTTTATGAACATTGATGCAAAAAGTCTCAACAAAATACTGGCAAATCAAACTTAGCAACATACTCTAAGAATTTTGCACCATGATCAAGTGGGATTTATTTCTGGAATGCAAAGATGATCTGACATAAGAAAACTGACCAACAGAATGTAACACATTAACAGAACGAAGGAAAAAAACACACATAATCATCTCAGTTGATACAAAAAAAAAAAACCCCCACATTTGACAAAATTCAGCATCCTTTCATGGTAAAAAGCATTCAAAAAACTAGGAATAGAAGGAAACTACATAATTGAAAGCCATATATGAAAAACCTACAGCAAACATCACACTGTGAAGTAAAAGACTGAAAGTTTTTCTCTGAAAATCAGAAATGAGGCAAGAATGTGGCTTTCACCACTTCCGTTCAATATAATGCTGAAAATTTTAGCCAGAGTAATTAGACAGGAAAAGACATTCAAATGGGAAAGGAATAAGGATAATTATCTGTGTTTACAGATGATATGATCTTATATATAGAAAACCCTAAAGATTACACACACATGCGTGTGCATATATGCATATACACACATACATACACACGTGCTAGAAGTAATAAATTTGGCAAAGTAGTAGGATAGAAAATCAACACACAAAAATCAGTTGCACTCCCAGATACTACCAATGAACAGTCTGAAAGGAAAGGAAAGTTAGGAAGACAATTCCATTTACAATAACTTCAAAAAGAATAAAATACTTAGGAATTAGTTTAACCAAGGAAGTGAAAGATTTATACAGTGAAAACTACAAGATGTTTCTTCTCATAAATCAATGGGAAGACATCTCATGTTCATGAATTGAAAGACTTAATAATAAGATGTTAATGTTACTCAAGGGAATCTATAACTTAACTGTAATCCCTACCAGAATGCCAATGATTTTTTTTCAGAAATGCAAAAAACCATCCTAAAGTTCATAGGGAATCACAAGGGACAGTGGATAGCCAAGACAATCTTGAAAAAGAACAAAGTTGAAAGACTCACACTTCCTGATGTCAAAACTTACAACAAAACTTTGGTAATCAAAACAGAGTGGTGCTGGCATAAAGACCTACATATAGATCAATGGATGAGAATGAAGAGCCCAAATGTAAACTTTTGCATATATATCCAAATGATTTTCAACAAGGATATCAAGACCATTACATGGGAAAAGCTCAGTCTTTTCAATAAACAGTGCTGGGAAAACTAGATACCCACATGTAAAAGAATGAAGTTGGATCTTCACCTAACAGAAGATACAAGAATTAACTCAAAATTGATGAAAGACCTAATTGTAAGAGTTAAAACTATAAAAATTTTAGAAGAAAGTACAGTACGAAAGCTTCACAACATTGGATTTGCAATGATTTCTTAGATATGATACCAAATGCACAGGAAACAAAAGAGAAACTGGACCTCATGAAAAATTTTAAAAATTGTGTATCAAAGGACAGTATTATTAATAGAGTGAAAGGCAACCCACAGAATGGAAAAAAAATATTTGTCATATTTGTCAGTCACATATCTGGTAAAGGCTTAATATCCAAAATATATAGAGAATTCCCAGAACTCAACAGAAAAGCAAATAGCCTGATTCAAAAATGGGCAAAAGACTTGAATAGATGCTTTTCCAAAGAAGATATACAAATGGTCAACAAGCACATGAAAAGATGCTCAACAGAACTAATTTTTAGGGAAATGCAAATCAAAAAGAAAAACAAAAAAACAAAAAATATCACTTTGCACCTATTAGGATGGCTATTATGTAAAAAATAACTAGCAGAAAATAACAAGTTGGAAAGGATGTGAAGAAATTGGAATCCTTGTGCACTCTTGGTAGGAATCTAAAATGGTGCGATGCTATGGAAAACATTAAGGCTGTTCCTTAAAATTAAAAGTAAATTTAAAAATATACACCGGGGCGCCTGGGTGGCTCAGTCGGTTAAGCGTCCGACTTCGGCTCAGGTCACGATCTCGCGGTCCGCGGGTTCGAGCCCCGCGTCGGGCTCTGGGCTGATGGCTCAGAGCCTGGAGCCTGCTTCAGATTCTGTGTTTCCCTCTCTCTCTGCCCCTCCCCCGTTCATGCTGTGTCTCTCTCTGTCTGAAAAATAAATAAACGTTAAAAAAAAATATATGATACACCAATTTTCCTTCTGGATGTATATCCAAAAGAATTGAAAGCAGGGTCTTGAAAAAAAATGTGTACATCCATGTTCATAGCAACATTATTTACAATAGCTAAAATGTAGAAACAAATAGAGTGTCCACTGACAGATGGATAAAATGTATATCCATAAATAGAATATTAGCCTTAAAAAGGAGGGGTATTTTGACAAATGCTACAACATGGATGAACCTTGAGAGCATTGCACTAAATGAAATAAGCTGGTCACAAAAAGACAAATATTTTATGATTCCAGTTATATGAGGTAAAGTAGTCAAGTTCATAGACCTACCAAGTAAGAATAGTGGTTGCCAGGGGGTAAGGGGAGGAGGAATAAGGAGTTATTGTTTAATGGGTATAGAGTTTCAGTTTTGAAACATGAAAAGAAATCTGGAGATGGATGGTGGTTATGGATGTACAAAATGAATATACTTAACACCACTGAACTGTACGCTTAAAATGGTTAAAATGTTAAATTTTATGTTACGTGTATTTTACTACTATAAAATGTTTTATTTTTTATAATTGAGTTTTCTGTGATTCTTTGAGTTCTGTCTTCTAATACTCGTTATCTATACAAACTGAGGCAATTCACTTAATTTCTCTGGGACTCAATGATCTTGATGGCTTTTTCTAGCCCCCAATATCTACAAGTTTTGGAAGCTGAAGGATTATTAAGGCATAGTGCTTTCTTATTGATTAATTTCTTGAGTAGAAAAGACTCTAACCAAGTCATGTTCTTTGTATAAATAATGTAGTAAAATTTGGTTTAACTTTGGAAAGGCTAATGTGAATTAGTGAGAAACTGAGTTTTGGGACATATTTTAATTCATTAAAATATTTTTTTTAAAAAGTAATCTGTACACCCAGTATGGGGCTCAAACTTACAACCCTGAGATCAAGAGTTGCATGCTCTACCCACTGAGCCAGCCAGGCACCCTTCAGGACATATTTTAAATAAATAGTCTTAAACACAAATTGATTTTAGAGGAGATAACAGGGTAGCTGGATAGAAGAAGCCACGTTTCATTTAATAAGAGTGAGCAAGTCAAAACTTGAGTCTGTACACATATGAATGAACATAGTTTCTAAGTTAAGGGGACCTAAGGTAATATGGGTTATTATTCTTCCTTGAAATTCATGTTTTCATGATTCTCTGTGATGGCTGTAAAGGTGACAAAGTCAACCTACTTGATTATTTTCTTAAAAATAGAATGAAAAGGAATTCTTAAGTTTCTTTTTTTAAACATTTTTTTGATGTTTATTTTTAAGAGAGACAAAGAGTGCGAAAGGGGAGGGGCAGAGAGAGGAGGAGACACAGAATCTGAAACAGGCTCAAGTCTCTGAGCTGTCAGCGCAGAGCCTGACGTGGGGCTCGAACCCAAGAACCATGAAATCAGGACCCAAGCTGAAGTCAGACAGTTAACTGACTGAGCTACCAAGGCACCCCAGGAATTTTTAAGTTTCTAAAAAAGTATTTCTTTACCATGGTAGAGTACAGCATTTCCTGTATTCACAGAACTTCAAAAAATTTACAGTGCATTGCTGGAACTCCAACAGAAACTTATGAATATTATGCGCTTTGGATGAAAGAAGACAAAAAAAATCATAGAATTTTGGTTCATTTGCATTAAAGTATTTTTATGAGCGTGGGATTCAGTAATAAAAGCCAGGGAAAATTATCTAATTTTTGAAGAAAAATTAAAACCCCTGCAACCTCATAATTAAAATCTGGTGGAATTCTATAACCTTTCCACATGGTTTGCCTTCTGTGTGATGGGAAAATGATGGGGGGGGGCGCTTTTTCTGACTATTTTTTTTAAATCTCCCCTCTCTCCCCATGCCCCAGGCTCCATTCCATGCCCCAGACCACCATTCTACTCTTTGTTATTGAATTCAACTTTTTTCTTTTCTTTTTTAAAAGATTCTACATATATGTAAGAATATGCAATATTTGTCTTTTTGTGTCTGGCTTATTTCACTTAGCATAATGCCTTTCAGATTCATCAGTGTTATCTCAAATTTTCTTTTTTCTTTCTTTCCTTCCTTCCTTCCTTCCTTCCTTCCTTCCTTCCTTCTCTGTCTTTCAGGGGTGAATAATATTCCATTGCATACATAGATATACGTATATATGTGTATATATAGATATACGTATATATGTATATATACATATACATATATACATACATATGTATATATATCTATATATACATATGTATGTATATATGTATATAAAGTTCCACTTGTTTTTTTTCCCATAGATGTATATCTATATGTATATGTGTGTGTGTATATATATATACATACATATATATATATACACATACATATATATATACACACACACATACATACATATATATATGTGTGTGTGTGTGTATATATATATATATATTTTTTTTTTTTTTTTCTTGATCTGTTCATCTGTCAGTGGTCATTTAGGTTGTTTTTGTATTTTGGCTGATGGTAATAATTCTGCATTGCACATGGGAGTTCAGATATCTATTTCAAATGGTGATTTTATTTCCTTTGAATATATACTCAGAAGTGGAATTACTGGATCATATGGAAGTTCTAGTTTTTGTTTTGTTTTCATTAAATTTTTTAAAAATTTATTTTTGAGAGAGAGATCAAGTGCGCAAGCATGTAAGTGAGGGAAGGGCAGAGAGAGAGAGCGAGTGAGACAGAGAGAAAGAGAGGTATAGAGAAGAATCCCAAGCAGGCTCCGTGTTGTCAGTGCAGAGCCCAATGTGGGGCTTGAACCCATGAACCATAAGACCATGATCTGAGCCAAAATCAAGAGTTGTATGCTTGGGGCGCCTGGGTGGCTCAGTTGGTTAAGCGTCCAATTTCAGCTCAGGTCGTAATCTCACAGTTTGTTAGTTTGAGCCCTGCGTTGGGCTCTGTACTGACAGCTCAAAGCCTGGACCCTGCTTCAGATTCTGTGCCTTCCTCTCTCTCTGCTTCTCCCCCACTTGTGCTCTCTCTCTCTCTCTCTCTTAAAAATAAACATTAAAAAATATTTTTAAAAAAGAGCATGCTTAACAGACTGAGCACCCAGGCACCCGTTTGCATTTTTTTTGAGACTCTCCATGCTGTTTTCCATGATGGCTGTATCAGTTTATATTTCCATGAGTAGTATATAAGTGTTCGTTTTCTCCATATTCTCACCAATACTTACCTTTGATTTTTTGATAATAGCCATCCTAATAGGTATAGGTGGTAACTTATTGTGGTTTTGATTTGCATTTTCCTGAGAATTAGTGATGCTGAGCATCTTTTTATACATCTGGCCATTTGTATGTCTTCTTTGAAGGAGTGTCTACTCAGGTCCTTTATCCATTAAAAAATTTTTCCATTAAAAAAAGTTTTTTTTTTTTTGAGAGACAGAGAGCATGAGTTGGGGAGGGGCAGAGAGAGAGGGAGACACAGAATCTGAAGCACAATCCAGGTTCTGAGATGTCAGCGCAGAGCCCAGTGCGGGGCTTGAACTCATACCTTTGACATAATGACTTGAGCTGAAGCTGGCCACTTAATGGACTGAGCCACCCAGGCGCCCCTTCTTTACCCATTTTTAAATTGGGTTATTTGTGCTTTTTGCTATTGAGTTGTAAGTGTTCCTTTTAATATTTTGGATATTAACCTCTTACCAGATACATTGTTTATAAAAATTTTTCTGTTCTGTAAGTTGCTTTTTCATTTTGCTGACGGTCTTCTTTTACTGTGTAGAAACTTTTTAGTTTGATAAAGTACCACTTGTTTATTTTCGCTTTTGTTTTCTGTGCTTTTGGTGTCTTAAGGAACTAGAAAAAGAACAAACTAAACCCAAAGTTTGTAGAAGGAAGGAAATAACAAAGATCAGAGTTAGAAATAAATGAAAAAAAGAAACTAGAAAGACAGTAAAAAGGATCAACCAAACTAAGAGTTGGTTTTTGAAAAAATAAACAAAATTGACAAACCGTTAGCTAGAGCAAGAAGAGAAAAGACTTAAATATTAACAGAAGTTAAAGAGAAGCGGTGCCTGGGTGGCTCAGTTGGTTAAGCTCTTGATTTCAGCTCAGGTCACTATCTCATGGTTCGTGGGATTCAGCCTGCATTAGGTTCCACCCTAAGCGTGGAGCCTGCTTGGGATTCTGTCTCTCCCTCTCTCTGTCTTCTCCTCCCCCAGCTCAAAAACAAAGAAACAAAAAAAGAAATGAGAGGGCATCACAATTGACACCATAGAAGCACAAAGAATGATAAGAAAAAAATATGAATAATTATATATCAACAAGTTGGATAACATAGAAAAAAATGGACAGATTTCCAGAAATACACAATTTACTAAGTCATGAAGAAGTAGAAAATCTGAACAGACCAGTAACAAGTAAGCAGATTGAATCAGTAATCAAAACTTTCCCAATGAAGAAACATCCAGGACCTGATGGCTTCACTAGTGAAATCTACCAAGCATTTGAAGAAGAATTAATACCAATCCATCTTAAACATTTCCAAAATATTGAAGAGGAGGGAACACTTCCACCTCATTTTACAAGGCCAGCATTACTATGATGCCAAAGCCAGACAAGGACACTAAAAGAAAACAAAATTATAGGATGAAACCCTGGTGAACACAGATGAAAAAATTCTCAACAAAATGCTAACAAACCGAATTCAACAGGACATTAAAAGGATCATACACCATGATCAACTGGGATTTATTCCAGGGATGCAGGGTTATTTCAATATATATAAATCAGTAAATGTTATGCACCACATTAACAAAATGAAAGATAAAAATCATATTTTCATCTCAGTAGATGTAGAAAAAGCATTGACGAAATTCATCATCCATTCATGATAAAAACTCGCAGCAAAGTGGGTACAGGGGGAATATACCTCTACCTAAAAAAAGCCATATATGACAAACTCACAGCTAACATTATACTCAATGGTGATGAGATGAAAGCATTTCTTTTAACATTAAGAACAACACAAATATGCCTACGTTTACTATTTCTATTCCCTATAGTATTGAAAGCCCTAGCCAGAATAATTAGGCAGGAAAAAGAAATCAAGAAATCCAAATCAGAAAGGTATAAGTAACATGGTCTCTGCAGAGGATATGATCTTAAATACAGAAAACTCTAATAAAGACTCTACCAAAAATCTGTTAAAACTATTAAACAAATGCAGTAGTGTATCAGGATACAAAATCAACATAAATAATCATTTGTGTTTCTGTGTACTAACAATGAATTATCCAAGAAAGAAATTGAGAAAACAATCCCACTTAAAATAGCATTGAAAAGAATTAAATACTTTGGAATAAATTTAACCAAGGAGGTGGAAGATCTGTATACTGATAACTATAAAACATCAGTGAAAGAAACTGAAGAAGACACAAATAAATGGAAATACATCCCATGTTTATGGAGTGGAAGAATTAATATTCAAAGCAATCTACAGAGTCAATAAAATTGCTATCAAAATTCCAATAGCATTTTTCACAGAAATAAAAACAACCCTAAAATTTGCTTGGAACCACGTAAGACATCAAATAGCTCAAGCAATCTTGATGAAGAAGAACAAAGCTGAAGGCATCACACTTCCTGACTTCAAGCTGTATTACAAAGCTGTAGTAATCAAAATGGCATGGTATTGGTATAACAACAGACATATACATCAACGGAACAGAATAGAGAACCCAGAATTGATCCCATACATATATCGTCAACTAATTTTCAATAAAGGTCCCAAGAGTGCATAGTGGGGAAAGGATAATCTCTTCAAAAAATGATGCTGGGAAAGCTGGATATCCACATGAAAAAGAATGAAATTGGATCTTTATACTGTATACAAATAACTCAAAGTGGATAAACTCAAAAGACTCAAATATAAGGCATGAAACCATAAAACTTCAAGAAGAAAACATAGGGGAAGAACTCCTTGGCATTGGTCTGGCTCTTTGGAGAGAACCTTGGAAAGAAGAGATGTAGAAGTTTCTTCTATAATTTACGTGTCACCAGGAGCTACCCACGCTTGGACGCTAAGATTGCCTTTCTTGCCATCTTCCACGTTCCATGTATGTAATGATTTTTGTCCTTTTGCTGAGGACTTTTGCAAAACTTTTCTGCTAGTTACTTTTCCATTTTATAACTTAAGGCTGTTTCTTTAGCTGTGATCCAGTGTTGACTCAGACTTGAGTCAAGCATAATTGCTTTTCTCCCAAAATTCACTTGTAAGAGTCACCAAAAGGCAACTTGTGGAGGCAATACCTACAACTCTGTGTGGTAAATTTTACTGGTGATTGAACCATGTGGGGGTATACATTGCAGCACCACTTAGGAGATAATCTAAAATTGAATATTAGCTTTTCTGGTCTTCTGAAAGTCTCTTATCCATTTCCACGAACTTGGAGCTCACTGTGTCTTCATGTTATTCAGCTTTCTCTCTTTCTTCTCCTTCCAGATGTGATAAAATTCCTTGTATTTTATTATTATGAAGAGCATTTCATCTCTAGCACTTAACACTCCCCCACAATTCACACTTTACTTAACTCAAGATTTATTAATGTGCTCTCCTAAAAAAAGTTTCATGTATTTCAAGTGTTACCCTTTCTTTTCTCCCCTTCCCTATTAGTTTTTATAAGAGCAGGGAGAGAAATATGGAGGCTTATTTCCCCAGAGTTAAGAGTTATGACTTTACCTTAGAAGACAGGAGGGTACAGTTGATTTTGTGCTTAAATAACAATTGCAACAGAATCGCCATTATGTTAGTGCCCCACTATAAAGAGTTGGGAAATGCTAGTTTACTAGAAGGGCCACTGAAAAAAGACTCAAGAGACTAGATTCTTATCCTGGGTCTGTCATTAGTTGTGTGATTTGGAGGAAAGTACCTCACTGGGCCTGAAAGAGCAATATCTAAATTCCTTGCCAATTCTGTGAATCTATGAATTGTCTGAGAGTCTCCCTGGTGGCCAGTTCTTATATAATTGCAGCCATGGTTGAGATTTCTCCCTTGACAGGTGGGTGGACAACCCACTCTGGACTATGTCCCACCTTCTCCTTGGCTAGCTGTGTGGTCAATGTCTGACGTCAGAAACAATAGAAGTTTTATAGTCCAAGCTTGGAGCGAGACACAGGCACAGATTCTGATTTTTTTTCAACTCAGAACTGGCTTCCTTATTTGTACACTGGGCATAATAATAATCTACTTTGGAAAACTGTGTTTAATACAGTAGTGCAAGTGAAACACTTAGTAAAGTGCTGGCATGTAATACACACTCAGTAAATGGAATTTATGATTGTTAATATCATGTCTGCTATAAAAGGGCCAGATGATTGTCTTGGCAGAGTCTTTCTGGGTTTGCTGATATATGTTAGTGTATGTGGTAGAATGTAATCAGGTTACCATACAGGTTAACTCTTGAACTTTGGTTTTGTTGAGTGGTAAATATAATCTGAGAGGGAGAGCTGAATGGTTCTTAGTAGCCATTTCTTTTCTTTTCTTTTTTTTTTTTTTTTTTTCAATTTTTACTTTATTTTTATTTATTTATTTATTTTTTTAAATTTTTTTATTTTTTTATTTTTTATTTTTTAATATATGAAATTTACTGTCAAATTGGTTTCCATACAACACCCAGTGCTCATCCCAAAAGGTGCCCTCCTCAATACCCATCACCCACCCTGCCCTCCCTCCCACCCTGCCCTCCCTCCCACCCCCCATCAACCCTCAATTTGTTCTCAGTTTTTAACAGTCTCTTATGCTTTTAGCCATTTCTTTTCAAGTTGTGTGGAAGAAGAGAAAGGTAGATTGATTGAAGAGTTGGGAAGAGGGAAGTCTTTGAAAAGGAAATATTAACATGACCAAAGGGGGATTTGATTTAGTTTTTAAAGTGATAAGCGGCATGTGTCCTTTACCTGTGTCTCCATGAATCTTTATTTTTTAATTGAAGTGTAACACACAGTATTATAATGGTTTCAGGTGTACAATACAGTGATTCAATAATTCTCTACCTTACTCAGCTCATCACAAGTGTGCTCTTAATCCCCTTTATGTATTTCACCCAGCCATGAATCTTAAATTTATATATTTATAGCATTCAATATAAGTAGCACTATGGAGTGAGATCTATTTTGGGGATTCATCAAAGTGTGGAATCCTGTTTCATGGTGGGCAGAGACTGTAAGGAAATCCTTCCGCTCAAGACACACATTCTGAAGATTTTAGGCATTTTGTAATCGTAGGTAGTGATTCAGCCCTTGGGATAGGATACTATATCCTCAGTGCTCGATGTTCAAACCTGACTCTGGCCTATGAATCTGTGAAAAATTGGACAGATTTGTTACTATTGTGGACCTTCTTTCCCCTTTCTACATCCAATAGGGGTGTACTTTACCGATGGAAAGAAATGGCTTCTGAGGAGATCCTGCATGCACCATGGAACAGTGCCCTCTACTGTTCCTGAGGGAACCTTGTGGCCGCAGTCAAATCCTGAGGGAGGCACACTGTTCCAGAGCCAAAGCAAGATGGTCTGCTTTCTCTGACGATTAAGACACTGAGAACTGCTGCACCTACAGCCAGTCTCTTCTGTAAATATTCAGCAGGGGACATAACCGCCACTTACTTCCCCTGTACTTGTTTCTAGGCAGGCTCCGACCCCTCATTACATATGAATGACCCCTTCCCGTTTTCACTGCGTAGGGCTTCTACTAGTTTTGCTCTTTAATGGAAAGAACTTTTAAAACAGTGATTTTAACCATTGATTTTAACCATAGCCTTTAGAACTCTGTTTCTCAGAATTATAAAATCAAAAATTCGGATACCACTCTCAGAAAGCATAGTTACTAGCTGTGATGAGATAAAGGCATATAGCATACAAACCAGCTAGTATAAACTATACTAGTAGGGGATCAACCTATTTTTCTTCCTTCCTTTTTTTTTTTTTATTCCTCTTTCCCCTTTCTGCCCCTTCCTTCCCTCCTCCTCCTCCACCTTTTTAATGAAATTATCTAAAATACAACAATCTCCTCCCGTTATGGTATTATATGATGAAAATTGTTTTCCTGAGTTTCTCTACCTTTTTTTTTTTTTTCCTTGCTGGCTTTCTTAACCCTCTGAGTAAACATCCGTGCTCTGAATTCTCTCAGCTGCTGCATTCTGGGTATAACCCCAAACAATACAGTCAACATTTACCTTTACTGAAACAACAAACAGAGAAATTCTGTGGATTTCAAGCTGGTGTTAGGGATTTGTGTCCCCTACAATAACTTTTGAGCTGTTTTTCAGCATCTTTCCACTTGGCTACAGCAGAGAAAATATAGTGAATAATGAAATATGCATGAAAGAAAACTTTAAAAAAATTCTCTTAAAATAAATGACTCAAACCACAATGTGTGAAAGTACTCTTTTTTTTTTTTTTCATGATTGAGTTTCAAATTCATGCATTTAGAAGGTGTGGATTTCTTGCTTTATCATGCGGTGGGGTAAATGGGAGCTGGCCCAACCTGATCTTTTTCTTCTGCCAAGAATCAAATCCAATTCAATGTGGCATGGCCACCCAGTAGGAAGAAAACTGCCAGATTCTGCTGGATCCTAAAATTCCAGTGCCATTCAGTGTAGGAATAAATGTTGCATGCAGTGCAGACCTTTATTGACATGGTGGGTGCTGGGTAAATAACTCAGTTATGTGTACTGTCTGCAGGTGTTTTGTGTTTTTACTCTAATAATTGCCAGGAGAAAAGGGTTTGGGGTTTTTTTTTGAAGGCTGGGATTAAGAAAGAATTTACTTATTGTAGGTAATTTGTCAAGAAAGAGAGTTGTTTAATTTTATGGTATTTCAATCTGGTTACTTCTATTTAAAATATCCATCTAGGGTAAAAGATGTTTTTAGCTTTTCAGCAGAACGGTTTTGCTGACACATGGTCGGCTTTAGTGCTTGGCCTCTTACTCTTTCTCTCAGGCTGGCATCATCCTTGGATCTGATGTCCCCTCCTATTGGACATAGGCATGGGGTATTACTCCCTCCTCTGTTTTTCTGCTGTGGGACTCATCATGTATGCACATAATCTGTCTCTTCTTTTCACCTGCCCAAAGACAGATGGTATGTCTTTATGTCCCCAACACTACACAAAACTAGGGATTTAACTTCTTTTTCTTCCTTTTCTCATTTCTCTTCCTTTTCCTTCTGCTCTCAAATCTTGAGCAATATGACCTCATCATTTTGAGGAATGATATTTTTAAAATGTAGATGTACAGAAATGTTGCCTAAACAGACCAGTTGATACTAAGTTAGAAAACCCAGGTTTGACTGTAGAAAAGAATGGCATGTTGAATATTGACTTTAGTAAATAAACGTTTCTCTTCTCTAGGGGCAGACGTTCCAGAAAAGCCTGAAAAATGCCTGGAAGGGAAGGTGTGCTCCTTGGGGCCTCCCTTGGTATTTTGAGTATTGAGACTTCAGACTGGCCCCCTGATCTCCCACTCACCCACCCATTGTGGGTGTCCTGAGAGTAGGTTGACTTCCTAGACTGAAGGGTTTCCTAGGCAGGCAAGGGTGAGGCTGGCAAAAACTAAAATCAATCTTGGTCCTTTAGAAACTTGACACTGGAACAGAGGGCTCCGTATAGGAATAGAAGGAGAGATGCATCTTGAACTCCGGCACTGGGACCTTAAGCATAGGCACCCTTGGCTGAACTTAACACTGAAGCATAGGACGTACTTCATTCAGCAAAACACAGTGTGCAGGGCCTTAGACTGCACATGAGGCAATCTTAGGTCTTGGTCTGTTGAGATGGTTCTGTTTGATTTCTCTTGTCCTGGCATAATTAAAGGTGACCTTTTCTATTATCACATGTGTCTCAATTTTTTTAATGTTGACTTTATTTTTGAGAGAGAGAGAGAGAGAGAGAATGGGGGAGGGGTAGAGAGAGGGGGACTGAGGATCTGAAACTGGGTCTGCACTGACAACAGAGAGCCTGGTGTGGGGCTCAAACCCACAAACTGTGAGATCATAATCTTAGCTGAGGTTGGCTGCTCAACTGACTGAGCCACCTAGGCACCCCACATGTGTCTCAAATTGGAGGGTAAATTATTTGATCACCCTGTGTAGGACTAATTGTCAGTGTTGACATTGTGTGGCCTCAAGAGGCAATGAATTAAGGGGTTTTTATGTTAGTTCCCTGCTGGTGTGGAAGGCGGAATGACCCTTCCCTGCTCTTGGATTTCAATGCTGTCAAGGCTCTGGAGAATTTAGGAGGCTCGGGAAGCTTCAAGAGGGAGTTTGAATATATCATGTTAATAAGGCACGTGGATGCTTCAGCAATTAATTGGAAAAATAAGAGGTTTGATTATATGTTATCCCAAGTTTTGAAGCAGTTTATAGTCTTATGCTATTTAGTTTAGAATCCTTGCTTTAGCCTTACAAACCTAATTATGTACCTGTTTTTTTTTTTTTAACTGAGGTGTTTTTTTGTTTGTTTTTTTCCAATGGCTTTTTAGTATCTCAATCTATGATCTTGAGAAGTTGTGGTTCTTATTGGCAGGAAGACACATGCAGTGAGCTATAGCTTTAAGAATTTGTTTAATTGATCAAGTTGGTTGTTTACATGTAAAGCTAAAATTAGTGATTAAATGGGCATCTGCTTTTGCCTGCTCAGTATCCCTTTCTCTTTTTTTGAGGGAAGAGAGGCCCTTTTTCTTACAGAAACACATTCCATTGAGTTTAGGTGGAGTTAACTTCCTTAACTCTTTTCCCCCTAACCTCCTCTATCCCTTATAAGAGGTTGGAAATGTGATTTCACAGATTCATGCTTGACCAGAGCACTCCCATTCCTTAGGCCACACTGAGTTTGGGGCAGGGGTAGGCACTTGACCCCAGCTAAGGCAGTTTCTCTGAAATTGTCTGCTGTAGCTATTGGAAAAGATGGTTTCATTCTACCAAGGCTGCTAATCTTGTACTATGGGACTTAGGTTGTTGGCACTATCTTTCCACTAAAAGGAGAATGCCAATGCAAAGAGAGAGTGGGGAAATCCCAGTGGTATTGCTTTGAGACTCCTGGACCCAGCCATGCCAGAAACTGCAGATTTTTAGTTCCATGAGGCAATACCCCTGCCCCCCCCCCTTTATTTCTGCAAATTTACAAATTAGCTTAAGTTAAGGTCACTTATAACCAAAGAGTTCTAATATAAGTAGTGAGCAATCTTCTGCATTGCAGGGATCCAGTCTCTCAGATTTTAAAGATTTTCTAGAAGAATATATCAATTCTAACTTTGCTGAGCATCTATGACATTGTTTCCCAAGTAGTCTAGTTTGTTTACTGTCTGGTGCTATTTAGCTTATCCTGTAGTCCTAGAAATCTGTTGACAGAGCTTTCTACTGGGCAAGATCAATCTTGGAAAGACAACTGGAGATGGAAGATAATCAAGTAGACAGACCTGAAGGGAAAAGCTGAAGGAAACCTCTTCCCTCCGCAAATTCCGCCGTCTCTTAGTCTACAGACTCAGACACCACTTTTCTTCTTTTGCTCAAGGTTATTTCTTATGTATCAGTGGGGTAACATGTCCTCTGTCTCAAGTGTGAGAGATGGAAAGAGGAAGCATCTTAGCTTCCACAGAATGCCCCTGCTCAATATCTTGGGCAGTGTGTTGATAAGGAGATCTGGATTTATAAAACATATGTGGAAAAACAAGTAGCCCAGCAGTCTGATGAAAAATAGGGTGGTGGAAAAGACATATTGAAAAAACCTGAAAAGAGAAAGTCAAGAAACTGTTAACCAGAGGTTAGGAAACCAGGAACAAAATCAAACTTATGCCTAAATGCATGTCTGGCTCCTTTTTGATCTTCAGATGTCTCCCACTAATTGTTGTCTTCATTACCAACAACCCCTTATAAAGGCAGCTCCTTCCCATACTCTGGCTAGCCAGGTATTCTCTGTTTCATCACCATGTTTGATTTTCTTTTAGTGTTTATCACTGGCTGAAATGATCTTGTTCTTTTATATTTTGTTTTATTTTTTTGTTTTGCAGAGTTGTTTTCCAAAGTGTTTTGCACCAATTTGTAACCCATCAGCAGGGTATGTGTTTCTGTGGGTCCATATTTTCTCTAACACTTGATATCATCAGATTTAAAAAATTGTGCCAAATGTGTGTAAAGTAATGGTCTTAATTTGCATTTCCCTGATGAACAATGATGCTGAACATCTGCTCATAGGTCTTACATGTCTGCTCTTGCCCATTTGTCTAGTAGGTTGTTTGGGCTTGTCTTATTGATTCATAGGAGTTCTTTATATGATCTTGATATCAGTCCGTTTCCATTGTGTGTATTGTGAATATCTTCCCTCTACTTTATAACTTTTATTTTCTCTAAGGTGTTAGAACAAAAGTTATTAATTTTAATAAAGTCTAGTGTATTAATCTTTATTTAGAACCAGTGTTTTTGTGTCTTATTCAAAAAACCATTCCCTACATCCAGTCCTAA
>NW_026057582.1:80503691-80541658 GCF_023721935.1 Panthera uncia | reverse complement strand
GCTGAAGTCGGACGCTTAACCGACTGCGCCACCCAGGCGCCCCTCTAGTTTAAAATATGTCCACACATTATTCGATATTCTGCCCTTTAAGAGACTCTCCTCCCTTGTACTGTGGGCTGGACTTAATGACTTGGTTCTCAAGAATAGAGTATCATGGAAGTGACAGTGTGTGACTTCCTAGATTACACACTAAAACCATTGCAGCTTCCTCTTTCCTCTCAGGAGGAAGCCAGCTGTCATGCTGGGAAGGATACATAAGCAGTCCTGTGGAGAGGTCTGTGTAAGGAGGAACTGAAACCTCCTGCCAACAAGCAGCAACATTTGTCCGATGTGTGAGTAAGCTACCTTGAAAATAGATCCTCCAGTCTAGCCTTCTAATGACTCTAACTTGGCCAACATCTTAAAAAAGTTTTCTTTGGTAAATGTTTGTTTATTTTGCAGAGAAAGAGAGCACAAGCTGGGGAGGGGCAGAGAGAGAGAGAGGAGAGGGAGAGACAAAGAATATGAAACAGGCTCCAGGCTCTGATTCAGATGCTCAACCACTGAGCCACCCAGGTGCCCCTGGCCAACATCTTAACTGCAACCTAATAACAGATGGTGAGCTAGAACCACCCAGCTAAGTGGCTCACAGATTCTTAATCCACAGACATTGTGAGATGATAAATGTTTGTTGTTTGAAGACACTAAGTTTTGGGATAATGTGTTATGTGGCAGTAGATAATTAATGTCAATTTTTAAAGATTTTTTTTCTTTTTGGACATTTAGTCCTTAACATATCTGGCCTTGCTTTTTAAATATAGTGTGTGTGTGTGTGTGTGTGTGTGTGTGTGTGTATTTAAATGTGATCCAATCTCATTATTTCTCATTATTACATCTCATCTCATCATTTTTACCCTGCTTTTTTATTTTATTTTATTTTATTTTATTTTATTTTATTTTGTTTTATTTTATTTTAATGTTTGAGAGGGAGAGAGAGAGAGAGAAAGAGAGAGACAACGTGAGTGGGGGAGGGGCAGAGAGAGATGAGAGAGAATCCCAGGCAGGCTCCATGCTGTCAGCACAGAACCCGCTATGGGGCTCAAACTCATATCATGACCTGAGCCAAGATCAAGAGTCAGACGCTTAACTGACTGAGCCACCCAGGCACCCCTCCCCTACCTTTATTGAACAATTATTTTTTTCCTTTGTGACATACAATCACTGTCACATATCAGAGTTCCATATACGCCCTGTTTCTATTTCATTGGTTGATTTTATTCCTGTGACAGTATTACACTATTGTAATTAATGTAGCTTTAAAGTAAGTCCTCATAACTGGAAGGGCACGTTCCCCACTCTTTGCTCTCCTTTAAAATTGTCCAGGTTATTTTTGACTTACTGTTCTATATCCAGTGTATTTTTAGAATAATTTTATTAAATTTAATGAAAAATCTTTTGGGCAGTTTGGTTGGAATTGAAATGAGCTTATCATTTGAAGAGAATTGATGTATTTATGATTATCTCACTATATTTCTCTTCTTTCATTCATGTTACTTTTAATGTTTCCTAATGAATTTCTGTAAATTCCCCTTATAGTGGTCTTGATTTTTTCTTAAACTGATGAATTATTTTGACCTTGTGGTTTTACTATGATTTGCACAAGCAAATTTCTACTTTTTCCTTTCCTGTGTAACCCTTATCCAGTTGTGCTACGTTGCTGCTTGAGGCAGCACCAATTCACTACCTACCTCCATCCACCAGTCAAAAACAGCCCGTTCCTCATCAATAATTGGTCTTGGTGATAGGAGTTAGGATCCATTATAGTATAGCATCTTGGTCAGAATTAGAATCAGAAAACGTTTACAAATCTCTTCCTAGTATTCTCCTTGAAGCTGAATACAGTATTCATAAGAAAGTTCTGGGATGTTATTCCCAGAGAAAATCCTAGGCATAATCTACCTTTATTATCTCTTGAGTCAGTGCCCGATATACCAGTGCCCCATAGGATATTGGAGCAGAGCAAGAGAAAGACCCTTCTAGTTTGATATGATGAGCTAGACTTTTAGGATATTGTCAGATTCTCTTCAGGATACCAACCCTCTTTTAAAGCAGATACTTCTTACCCTGGGAGCCCATGCGGGTAATTTCACGCTAAACACTGGTGTCAAATTATAGGCGAAGGCAGCCTTGGAGTTCTAGGGAAATTCTGCTAGCTTTCAGGGAGTATTGTATTTAGGGATATCTGAATATGTAAAATGAAGGGGTATCCCCCTTGAGCAAATTTTCCAGACAATTGAAGCTGACCTTTAAGCATCAATAGTTTTACGTTAACCATTTTGATGGAACTCTGTCTAAATCATATTTCATGCCACTTTGAATATATGTTTCTCTTTGCCTTCTTAAATAAATTATATTGAACATAATCTGACCTTTTCTTAAAAATGCAGGGGCTTCATGAGTGCCAATTTTACTTTGCTATCACAGTGATTCCCTCAGGACTAATATCCGCTCGGTTGTTTGAATCTTGAGCTCTTACTCAGTTTAACAAGTATTTTTGAGGAATTATGTTCTGGGTACTGTTGAGTGTGATCTCTCTTTCATAATCATTTTCTCTCATTTGCTGTTAAGTAGGGGTATACATGGATTTACAATTCTCTAGTATTTCTAATGTAACATGTTGACATTGTATTAAGTTTGCGGGGGACACATCTCACAAAATAGTGTGAAAATCCAATCATCTTATGAATCATAAAAAGGATCCCCATTTCCAATCTTGATGTTATTGGGGAACCAGATCCATCAAGCTAATTGAAATCATTAAAGGGAAAAAGGAATAAGCATGAGATTTGCCACATTTATCTTAGGTAATAAAGTTCTTATTTCTGATTACTACTAGCCTATTAGCTTCTAAAACTGGAAAATTGAGATTAGGGATTGCCTTGGGATGAGGAAGTCCTACGTTAGAAGTGAGAAACTTGGTCATCGATGACACTAGTTTGTTGACTTCACTCTGGGGGTATGTGTGTGGGTATGTCTACAAGGGTTTCCTTGTCTAGACTTTGTTGTCTGCCAGGATGGCTAAGTGAAACTCCCCATTTTCCAGGAAGTTTACTCAAAGGTGTCTCCTTACCTTTTACAGAACCAAGTTCCCTTGTTTTGGAGAGAATCATCCTGGAAGAAGGAAAGACATTAATAAATAAGCAATTTCTGGAATCTACCATTCACTGTCAAATAACATTCAATGAGCCATTAGTTAATGTTATATTTAGATAATGTCTTGCAATTTTTTATATGCATAAACAGATGGAATTTTCAGAGACGAGCGTATATATTTGCTTGTATGTATGTGTAATTTTGTATTACTTTTTAATATATTGATAGAAATTAATGAAAGCCTGAAAAGTCAAGGTAGGTTGCCCTTTTTCGTATGTAAGGTCATACAGCTAATAAGTGGCAGGGCCAGACTTGGAACCTGGGTCCTTTGAATCCACATTACACCCTTACCTCCTGCTTAACCAGTAACCCTTAAAGAAGTTTACAGGCTATGAAAACCACACGAATGTATTCTAAGAGAAGTTTTAAGAGTTCTAAAAATATAAAGATGAGGATATTTCCTGGATTTCTGTGGCATCTCTCTTCCAAAATATTTTCTCAGCTATTTCATTTTCCTTTTAGCTTGCTTGTGAGATAAAAATGAAGAAGTACAATCACATTTTAAAATTGTGAAAATGATGCTCACAGAATTGGAATTAGAAAGAAACTTTCTGGGTTACGAATTTTGTTCCCTAGCTTGAGTGAGATTAAGCAGCATGCCAGCTGGTCATTTGCTCAGGCAGGCTGTAAAGGTTGTTCAGACATCATAGGTCATTGAACCATCATGGGACTCTGGTAATCTTGAGGAAGATTTTTTCTCTGATAGGTGGTGAGAAGGAATACTTTGATTAGTCAGTGAGAATAGATGATGGGATACATCAGGGAGCATGCCAAGCTTGGTTCTAGAGAGGTGGAGTCCAGTTATTTTCAGGAGTTTTGTTGTTGCTGTTGGTTGTTGTATAATATGCAAGCTTGGGGCCAAAATAACTTGTTCCGAATAATGGGAACCATGGTCACTGTGAACATGGTCTAATACATATCCAAACATCTGGATGACCCCAACGACAATAGATGATTGTTGATATTTGTTTTTTAGGAATAAAATACTTACTTTTTTTGAAATTATGAAGACTATCTAAATGATAAAGTTTCTAGTGAATGTCAATTTTGGCTCTAAAGCCAATATAAGTTACAAAATTAAAGTCTAATGGAAGTTTATCTTTTTGCCACCACAAGACACGAAGCAGGCCAAGAGGATGCTCTAAATCCAATTGTGTCCTTTAGACCGTTGCATATATGCTAATGACATCATGATGTTAAATATGAACAGACACTGAAGCTGTTACATAAAGAAGTAATGACTTCTCATGTTTTAACTCATGGGCTAATTCTGATATATGTCCTGGTGCTCTGTGTAGTGAGAAATTTGGGATCCTGTTGGGATCACCAGGAAAGACCATTGTGATTATGGGAGATGGGAGGAGTGGTATATGTGTCCTGTCTTGGCCTCTTCTCCACAAGAATGTTCCTTCAGTTAATATTTCTTCCTGCTTCCATTCTAAACTCTGTGAGGTCTGAAGCTAGTTTCTTTGAGAACAAGTCATTTGCATGGCTCTGAGAGAAGAGAGACCATTGTCCCATAGCATCTTCGTATGTTTAAGGTTGGAATGCTTTAGAATTATGTGTCCTACTATTCTTGGAAAATGCACATGAGAAGATTGGTATGTGTCTGGTGGCTTATAGTGTTTTGGAAACTCCCTTGAAGGTAATGACCCTGAGAAAAGCTGAAAGTGGACTGAAATGGTTACCTTATTATTTTGGCTGTTACACTTTTTTCTTGCAGAATTCATGCTCAAGACTTTTGATCTAGGAGAGAAAGAACCAAGGTGGGAATTGAATAAAGTACATTTAAATGTTCGTATTACATCATGGTTATTTAAAAAAGTTTTATATTCTAAAGCTATACTGTCCAGTATTGTAGCCAATGGCTACGTAGCTGTTTACATTTAATGAAAATAAAAAAATCACTTCCTCCATCACAACAGCCATCTTTTAAGTACTCAATAGGTGCATAGTGGCTACATACTAGATAGCACAAAAAATTCCATTGGGTAGTCCTGTTCTAAAATCTTGGCTTAGTAATGAAGCCATACTTAATGTTCAGAAAGGATCTCAGGAGACTTGAAGGTGTCCATTAGGGGTAAGGACCTCTAAGTCCTGGTGCCCTGGCCCCCAGGCCACAATGTAGACTAGCCTATTTAGAGGCTGTATGAAGCCTAGGTCTTTTTCTCTTAATCCCAAGACTCCAAAATATTTAATACATGGATATACTTCCCAAGTGAATTAAGATTTAAATTTTAAAGAGGGTCAGGGAATGGAAGTGAGGTTTTTGGTTTTAGTTTCTCACTATTTAGACTCTTGACATACTCAAGGAGTATTTTTTTTCTTTTTGCGGGGGGGGGGGAGGCTTTTCTCTTACTCTAATTTCTAATTTTAATGTTCATAGTTTAATATAGTATACAGTTTGCGTTTCATAATATGATTGACCTAGTTTATGTCTGGAGATTAGTTTCATGCCTATCCCGTATGGTTGAATTTCCATACATTTTGGGGAAGTGAGGATAGTATTAATTTTAAGACCTTTATTATAAAATTTAAAGAATGCCCATTTTATCAGGGTGCCAGACCACTAACCCTTTTTATTTATTTTACTGTACTTTATTTTATTTATTAAAAAAATTTTTAATGTTTATTTTTGAGAGAGAGAGTGAGTGAGTGCGCACCTGGGAGAGGGGCAGGGAGAGAGACACAGAATCAGAATCAGGCTCCAGGCTCTGAGTTGTCAACACAGAGTACCATGCAGGGCTTGAACTCACAGACCAGAGATCATGACCTGAGCCCAAGTTAGATGCTCAACAGACTGAGCCACCCGGGCACCTGACCGTTTTTAAAGCACATGTTCTTGCCCTTAATATAAACCTGAATAATTGACAATGTGATTACAATTATGAAGGAAGGTATGTTTCTGCCGTCTGTTAAGAAAGATAGGAGAAGGACCTGCATTTTTAAATAGATATGGTTGAGTGGGGGTCAACAAGATCGCTAACAGAGAGGAAAGTTATGTGGTGTTGGGGCTCACTGAATTCCAAATAGGAATTGATCAGAGAAATGTTTGCTCTGACTCCGGCTGAGATGGAGTTACCACTAAAACCAGGATGTTCCTTTGTTTGCCAAAGCTCACACTTCTCTCTCAAGGAACCGAGTCTCTAGTTCTTCTTCTATTTTCCTCAGAGTTTGCTGGTACTTCTTCGAAGAGAAATAAAAGAAACCACAGTTACTTGCTAGAAGCCTTATGTGCTTTTTGCTGTTAATAACCATGTGTTACAGCATTGTCATGTGAATGTTTGGTATTCCCACTGCCATTTTGTCTCCTTTCCCAGTCCACCAGCCCCCTACTACTCCAGATCTCTTACTGCACTTCACCACTGGGCAGGTCCCTGTGGTTATTGGGATTATAAACAGGGAAAGTGCTCATTATTAATTTAAGAGTTCAGAGCTTTGGAGATGAGGGCAGTAATAGAATGATTCTAGTGGTAGAGTGTCATCCTCCCTAAAGGCCTTTGTAATGCCACCTTGAAGCATTAAAATTGTTGCAGTGTTCTTTGAAAAGCCTGGTTTCACTTCATCCTGTACCTTAACAAACGCATTACTATCCCTTTACAGAGAAACTGTACCTTTATGCAGAGGGCCTGATCTTCACAGAGCTGTGCCACAAATGTGTAGTTTTCCATTACCTGGGAAGTCAAAATTCAGTCTTAAATTTTACTCAGTAAGTTGCTATAAGAACAGTAGTATACTTGTTTCCTCTTAGGCCCCAGGCCTTAAATGTGCTTTTCTAATTGTTCTAAATATGTATTTGCTGTATGTATGAAATCATGCCTTTTTTGTTTTTTTGTGGATGAACAGGCTGTACTTTACAGTCCCGATGGAAATTACTTGGGGACAGTTGGGAGAAAAATAGATACTAATTCATAGAAGGTATAGATTATGGAGAATATTCCGTAAAAAATGTGAAAAGAGAAGGTAATCTGGGGGACTGTATTGACATGATGTAATACATTCCTTCAAATCTTGTGACCAAAGATCAAGTTTTCCTTACTGTGGGAGAAGGAACATTGAAGTTATTGTCGTTTACCTTTGTCAGCTTTTGCTCTTGGTCTGCACAGGAAGCTTCCAGCTGTTTTAACTTAGCCTATAGAAAGGGAAAGAGACTGGTAAGTCAGCCAGGTAAAAGCAGGATTCCATTCTGAAATGGGATCACAAACATTATCTCACAGGTGGTTAAAGTGCGTCAGGACCAATTTTAGATGTCTTTTTAATGGAGGGGATTCAACCTTGAGATGAGAGGACACTTGAATCTAGTGTGAAGTAGCACTAATTTGGTGTGTATGAAGATGTTACGTGGCTGGAGCTTAGGGGCAATTGGTAAGAATGAAATGAGGTAGGGAAAGGTAGACATGTAAGAGATTACAATAGGCCCTTATAGCTTCTGGAGAGTTTGGTTCTTTATTCTAATTGCAGTGAGAAGCCAGGTGAGAGCTTAAAGTTGTAAAGATACAATCTGGTTTGTCTTCTTTCTTGTTTAAATTTATTTAAAAAATTTTTAATGTTTGTTTACTTTTGAGAGAGAGAGAGAGAGCGCGCGCGAGAGTGAGTGAAAGAGAGCAGGGGAGGGGGTAGAAAGAGAGGGAGACACAGAACCCGAAGCAGGCTCTAGGCTCCGAGCTGTCAGCACAGAGCCAAATGCGGGGCCCAAACTCATGACTGAGATCATGACCTGAGCTGAAGTCGGACGCTTAACTGACTGAGCCACCCAAGTGCCCCTGGCTTGTTTTCTTTCTAAAGAATAATCTTCTCTGTGTGTGGAAGGTAGACTGTTTAGGTCTAAGTATAAAGGCAGGAGGACTAACTAGTTAGGAGGCTACTTTAGCATCCAGGTGAGGGGTTATGGTGGCTTGCAAAAGGGCGGTGTAATAGTAGTAGAGAGGAAAAGATGCATTTGGGGTATATTCTGTAGGCAGAGGGGACATACTGCAGGCTTTCCTCTCTTCCCTTTTCAGCTCTATTGTTCCCACTTTCATTGAGCTACCGTTTTTTTTTTTTTTTCACATTTGGACTCTTCTAACAGTTCCTTTCCCCACCAGTCAATTACATCTAGGGCCAGACAGCCAAAGGTGCTATGGGCTGTATTTTAAAGACAGTGGCCTGAGTCACAAGGAGTTGAGTCGGGTGTCCTATTAAACTGCTGAACTGATCACCAGCATGCAAGAGGAACAGAAGCAAAAGAGATAATGTATATTTCATAGAGTTAGAGATACAACGTGAGAATTCTTCAAAATAGGTGGACAAAAGGGAATGATTCAAAGCATTAATAATACTCTTTAGGGCTGGGCTGATGGCTGCCAGGAAAATAATGGCCACTGTTGTGCCAGGAACTCTCTGTCTGGAGTCTGTCACAATCAGCTCACCTGATGTGGCCAGCATAGCCAGACTTAAAGTGTCACCGCTAGATTCGGGCAGACTTGCTGTTAGCAAAACTTGTTTTGGGCAGAAGAAGGAAGAAAATCAGTCTTCTAATCTCTGCAGTTTTATGGCTAGGATAATCAAGGGGCTTTAAGCTCCTTTCTAGTCTTAGCTCAAGTTTATTCCCCATGTACACACAGGCTCCTGATTTCTTTCTTTCCAGATAAGTGTTCTGGATAGGCATGCCCAAACAACTTACTTGAAGGCTTTGACTTCCTCTTTTTTATGTCTATCAATGCTAATTTGGCCACCAGAACATAGAGCAGTAATTCTCTATTCTTTCATTTTCGATTTCTATTTTAAATGTGTCTATATCTTCTGAGTCTTCATACACACAGTATGGGCTTAAGTATGGGCTTAAATGTGGGGCTTAAGAAGCAAAAGAGATTGAAAGATAGGGACAGTGTGTTTTTCTGCTCTTTAATTTACTTGTTCTTAAATGACATATATAAAAATAAGTATCAATTAAAAAAAACAGCAAGATGGGGCCTGGGTGGTTCAGTCAAAAGAGCACGTGTCTCTTGATCTCAGGGTCATGAGTTGGAGCCCCACACTGGGTGCAGAGATTTCTAAAAAAAATAGAAAAAATAAGAAAACAAAAACTTAAACATCATAAAAAGAAGCAAAGAAAAATTAGATAAGGCAAGGACAAGGACATATTCCTACAGAAATTATCAATAAGAATTGAATCTGCCTTCTGAAAAAAAAGATCTCTAAATCTTGCATCTTTGATCAGATGGGTTATGGTTGTGCTCAGGTGCTTAACTGTGAAACACAATTAGGGAAATGGTAAGCCCTGTATGATGCACTTAGCAGTTAGAGGTCACTATATACTTGAATGACCAGTTGAATGAATCCTTTGCTGGATTGGAGTCAATGACAGGGTGTGTAAATTACCTAGCACACAGTAGATTTACAAGTCCAAACTCTGCCTCTATATGAATTCATGCATATGCTTCTGCCATACTTTTAAATAATCACCTTAAAATTGTGACTTTTTAATGTTTTAGAACTCCAAAAAAAGAATATTTTATATACACAATTTCATTCAGTTTTCAAACTGAGGCTGGGAGGAACTGATTAAATTGCTCAACTTCATATATCACACTAAGTACCTCTGGGTCTGGGATTTAAATGAGGGACTTCAACTACCTCCAATGTTATGTATGTATTTGTGCATTTGTGCCCTCTTTTTGATGGAAAGAGAATAAAATATATGGCTTCAGAGTGAAAGCCCTTACTAAGGGCAGGGGAGAACTCAGCATTTAGTAGCCCAGGTTTAATCTGGCATGGCTGAAACTACAAAGAATTTATCCCAACTTTGACAATTGTTTCCACTTAAAGACTTGTTTTCCTGGTCACGCAGACCAAACCCATTCGAGATTGCTTTTTTGTTTACCTTTGACTCTTCTGGGGTTCCTTTTAGATCTTCTTGTTCACACTTGGTTGCCTTATGTGATTTCCTTGTAAGCTGTGGTTTCAAACAGAAAAGATACATTTCAAATAAAAAATATATCAAATAAAAAAAATATAGCAGACAAAGACATTCTCTGATATGTGGGAGACAGTAACTTGGCCCATATCAAAGCTGCCAGGAAATGGTCCCTTGATGGATACTTGGTGTCTTTGGGAACATCTTTAATCTACCTCCATTTATTCTCACTAGTTTTGGCCACCAAAGCTGCTCAAAGCAGGAGTACTTCCCTGAACCCCTAATCCATGCCACATTATTCAGGCCTGTGGGCATGGGTCAGAAAGTAGGGGAATCATAAAGAAATCCACTGTATTTTGACCAGTTGAGGTAGAGGGAATACCTGGACAAAGAAGAAGGAATTTTTAGGAATTAAGTGTTTTTAAAAGTCTCTATTGAAAGCAAAATTAACCTCTCACCACAGAGGTCCCAGTCAATCCCTTTGGAAGCAATTTCCTTGTGATAGAATGAAGAACCTATGGGATCACTGAATACCTGGGATGCCCTATCCACTCCTTTCAATTTGACACTTGCAGGGATAATCCATGGCACTTTGGTCATGACACTCAGCCTCAGGAGAGTGGATTAGTAGTAGTGCCCACGCCCAGCACAGGCCTCTCTGACATGTGGGATCTTCTGTGATTATTTGCCCTCCCTTGCCTCTTTGATGAGTGGTGCTGCTGTGGGGACACCAGGGAACACAAAAGCCCCATGTCACCTTTCTTTGAAGTTCTTCTATACTGTGGACCAGAGTCTCATTCTTCCTATCCTGTTGAGAGGACGAAGCAGAGTTTAAATGTGCATCTGTGTACCACCATCTTGATTTGGTTGACTGTTCTTTATTTTACCCCAGTGATATTTTACTACAGTAACTGTACCTTCCTGCATAATGTCAGGTAAAGGACCTGTGGTTTGATCTCCATACGTACACACCAACTTCCCAGGGATTGAGATGACCACATCCCCGGCTTCCCAATATTAAATATTACCAGAGACACCCTACCCTCCACACATCCCCTTCCATGCAAGGACATACTCTGCTATGACTTTTGAGTTGATTATACTTTGTATGTAAAAAGGGGAAACTGTTGTTTCTGACTGTGAGGAGGAATCAACCCTATCAGTTGGCTTTTCCCTGCTTTTTTAAACCTTTTTTTAAAGTTGATTGATTTATTTTGAGAGAGAGAGAGAGAGAACCAGCAGGAGAGGGGCGGAGAGAGAGAGAGAGAGAGACAGACAGACAGAGAGACACAGACAGACTCCGAAGCAGGCTCCATACTGTCAGCGCAGACCCTGACTCAGGGCTTGACGAGATCGTGACCTGAACTGAAGTCAAGATTCAGACAGTTAACCAAATGAGCCACCCAGGAACGCCAAGCTCTTCCCTAATTCTTGCTTACAAGTCTGGCTGTCTCTTCTTCCAGCTCCTGCAAGGCTTTTTCCCTCTCTATCATGGTGTGGTTCTCCTTTTCCCATTCTTCATCTTCAGCCAAGTCTCTGGTGTGAGCAATCTCACCTTCCATCCTGGACGATGCAAGCACACACTATGAGGAACTGACAGCCTTAGAAATAATAAAACACATAAATAAATAAAATCTAAAGTTGGAAACCCTTTCTTTCCTGGATCCTTAGGATCAGAATCTCTTTAAAGACAAGAAAAGTACGATTCCCCCATTTACCACATCAAACACCCCAATGTACTTCCAGCTCAGGTGAGTATCTTTCATTCTTTTAGGATTTTCTTTGTTGTTGTTGTTTTAATGTCTATTTATTTTGAGAGAGAGAGAGAAGGAAATTAAGTGGTATGAGGGGCAGAGACAGAGGGAGAGAGAGAATCCCAAGCAGACTCCATGCTGTCAGAACAGACCCTGATGAGGAGCTTGATCCCATGGTCATGATCCCTCAGGTCATGACCTGAGCCGAAATCAATAGTTGGATGCTTAATTGACTGAGCCACCCAGGTGTCCTTAGGATTCTCTTTGAAACTTGCTGTATTATTCAGGGGTTTGAACCACAGACAAATACTGAAGAATGAAAAACTTCTTTGTTATAAAAAGATAAAGGCTCTAGAGCAAGCTGGAAAATTCAATTGTTTCTTCTCCTCCCAGTTCTTTGGATTAGGAACTTCCCACATGAAACCCCAATACTCACCTCTGAATCTCATTTTCTTTCTCTTGGATTTTGAGAAGAAGTTCCTGATTTGCTTCATCTATTCTCTGCATATCCCTTTCAAGGTCCATGTTCAAACTGTTAATGTTCCTCTTTGACTGGACCAGTCTTAAGATTTCCACTTTCTCTGACCTGTAGGCTCAGCCCCCAAAATGAATAAGGGCCAGTTATCTTAAGATCACTAATTTTTTGGGCCAAAAAGGATATCTAGAAGACATATAACTCATTAGCCTGGCTATTTTTGGGAGCACACCTTTCCTTTTTCATTTTTAGGAAATTACATTTCTTAATTATGCTGTACAATTTGTTTCAATAATTCTTAACTCAGCAAAGGAGGTCTTTGTTGGCCAGAGTGCTCAGTATAATAGTGCACCTCCACTCTGGTTCCAGGAGAAGTTTTGCTTCCTTAAACAGCCTTTTGCATTGGAGAGAATGATTTTCAAATTGTTCACAAAAGCTGCTCATGCAGTACACTTTTATCAAGTACATTTAGTCAGGAAGCTGGTACATAATTTATGATTGGACATAGGTTTATGCAGAACCACAAGAAGTTTCCACCAGCAGTTAGGGCTTCAGTCTTTTCCTACCTCCCTTCAACTGAAAATTTCTCTGCTATTGCCTACTAGAAAGCTTGAGAATATCCTATGGGAGTCACTGCATTGAGTACACACAGAAGTAATCCAGGTTTTCACTTTCAAGAATGCAGGTATCATTGAAGTAAATTTGAATGAAATAATGGTAACTTAATGCTAGTGTAGTCTAGAAATGTATCTGGCACATGGGAAGCTCTCAAACTTTTTGTTTTCTTGAAAATGAATTAATTCATTGAATTAATTGGTTTGTCTCTAAAATCACTAACTGGAAATAAGATAGGTAGATGGGCATATGTATTGAGTAGGCACAAGGGACGGTTTTGGAAAAGAAATTCCTACCTTGAAGGGCTGGCTTGGATGGGGGCTTTGCAATGGCTGTCACTTCAGGAGGCCAAGGGGTGTTTGGGGCAGAGTACAGTGGAGGACAGATGGATAGGAGCTGAAGGAGAGAGCAAGACTAGAAGATGAAAGGAGGAATCAGTAGCAGACCTGCTTCATACCTTGGTCCTTGGATGTGACTTTGCATAATCAGGACTACTTACTCATAGTCTAGCTGATTGTCCTTGTGTTCTTCCATTGTAGATTCCCTAAAATACCAGCAGAGATGTATGTAATGAATTGGGGAAATGGGTCCATTTATAAAACACAGTAACTAGCTGAGAGTCCCAAAAGACAGGAACAAAATTAACTGTTTTTTTTCCCTCCCACTCCTATAATGAATATGCTTATGCCTCAGTAAGGATACAGTGAGGATAGAGGGATAATGCTGGAAAATTCAATATACATCCTGCAGCAGATAGGTGGTTCACCAACACAAAACCCTTTGGAAATGTATACGTGGCAGTAAGCATCAATAGATGTTATCAGTTGTTCTTAATATCTTTTTTTCTCTATGCCCAGGTGCTTCTCTTAAGCCCCATGTGCATAGATAAATGTGCATAACTGCCCTGGAAAATAATCTTTCTAGCCTGGCTTCTGCAAGAATCTCCAGATATTAAGATCTTTGGTATTAAATAGGACTCAGAAAAAACAAGCAGGAGTAAATAATTTGGCTTGTTCTGCTACTTAGTTTCCTCCTTTTCTCCAATAAAGTCTACCTCCCTTCTGATGTATGGTCTTCTGGATTCTGCTCTAGTCTATTAGCTTCTGAAGAGTCTAATCTTTCCCCACTGGAACCATCCAATAGAATCTCAGAACCTTCTATAGGGTCATAATTCTGCTCTTGACATAGGATGGGTGGGGCAGTATGTTACAATAGGATGGATGGCAATGGTTTCTCCTCATTTGTGCCAAGTTCAGAGCCGAGTCTTCCCTTTGGTGGCAGTAGTTTCAATGGATCTGATTTCTAGGCAGATTGAAGGGATAGCTTCTGTCTCATTTCTCTAGCAGATTGAGCACTTTCCTTGCCCAAGCTTGACTCATATGGGAACTCTGGGTCCTAACACCAGCAGCCTAATCCCATAATGTAGTCAACTAACTACTCATTCATTCACCAAACACTGAAACTTGGAAGGAGCACCTATTTTTGCCAGGCACTGTTCTAAGTACGAGGGAGACAGAATGGGAACGAAATAGCCCAAAGCACTTGGCTTTATGGAGTTTACACTCTAGGGTGTGTGTTGGGGGTGGAAAGGGGTAACACAATCAACAGAAAACAGGAGTAAATTGATTTTATTTGGTATGTATATTTTGGCCAGATTAGGCACAATTTGTAACTTTTTATGTGTGCAAGTCACGGAAACCTGAAGTTTCAGATCTTGACTTAATAAGGACTGCATTGAGTTGATTTGTGGGCCAGAGTGACTTCTTAACATACTGTAGTTTCTAACAAACTATTTGTAAAATTAATGGCCTCTGATGACCCCCATTACCATCTCCCTTTTTCCTGAAAGAAGGCATTTCATTGCTTTATGAAGCTGTACACAGAAGAGTAATTAAGTAACAATTCAGGCCAATGGCCTCTCGGAGGAATTAATGGTAGGGAGAGTTCATTAACCCCAGCTGGTTATAGCTTCTTCAGGAAATGCCCTGGACCAAGGTTATCTTGGCGATTAATGTATTGGATAGAGACTTTAACTAGGATAAAAATAAAGCTCTATCTCCTTCCTGGGGAGCTTTTCTCCTTGAGGGGCTACCAAAGGCAAGCCCGTAGGGGCAGCAGAACCCCAAGCTTGGGGCCTTGTGTGGGAGGAAGACAACAGATAGCCACTAGTAAGAATTGCTAAATCAAGGTAAAAACAGGGCCTTGGGGGCAGGTTAAGGTCCTTGAGGAAGGCTTCCTGCTATTTGGGAGGTGGCTTTTGATTAACACCCAATGCAGCTTTAGGGCAGCTGTTAACACCACCTTAACTTTTTCCAGGCCACACCCTGACCTGCACAGAGTCGCTGCCAGAGAGACGCAGATTTTGCTGCATTGCTGCCAGGGATGCAGTGGCGTTTATGTGGAAATCTGTTGTGAAAACATCCTCTTTTGACAGGCTGGGCACTTGGGCTCTTTTTGCTGGGGCTTCACCCTCCTACTCTGAGGGGTCTGGTCAGGTGCATAAGCCTGAGAAACTGCCTGGGCCCTTGTTCTTTCTGCCCCTTCCCGGGGAGAGAGACCTATTTCTTTTGCTCATCTCACTTGTCCTCACTTTACTTTGGCAAAATCTTCTTGGATATTTTTATAAATGAGCCTGGTTTTGAGGCTCATAGCCAGGCAAGGCTCTAGAACCTCATTTTAGATCAGTTTTCAAATACAGAATCAAGTACACTATTTTCCTTATGTCCTTACTTATTTTTAGTGACTATTTCTGTACAGTCTTTAGGCTCATGAAATCTCTTTCAGTTTCCTTTCAGAATCCTTCTCAGAATAGCTTTCTCAAAAGCAGAAACTTGAACTAAACTGAAATGTGAAGCAAAAGAGAGAAAGAGAGTGTACCAATACTTAATATTGTCATTATTTAATATCCAGTAAACTGCGGTAGTTTAAATCGGCAAAAGGTTGTGTATTTTCTTTTAAAACAAAATCTATTTATTTTTGCCTGTTAAACCCTTTTTTATAGTTTTCATAGAATAGATACACTGTGGTACTTTTCTTTTTCACTTAATAATTTGTATGAACATTTCCCAGGTTGCTATATGCTCTCTGTAATTATAATTTCAAACACTACATGAAATTGTGCTGAGTTGATAACATTCATAATCTGCTTCATCCTAACCTTCTTACCACACTGTTTACCCTTTTGCATACCTATCTCCTCTTGAGGGCCTGGAGAGTACCTATATGAATTTTCTAGAGCTGCCATGACAAAGTACCATAGGCAGGGACGCTTTAACAACAGAAGTGTATTTTCTCACAGGTCTGGAGGCTGCGAGTCCTGATAAAGGTGTCGGAAGGGCTGTTTATCCTAAGGCCTCTTTCCTGGGCTTGTAGATGGCTGTGTCTGTTCTGTGTCCTCACACGGGCATCTCTGTGTGTGTGTGTCTGTGTTGTAATGTCATCTTATGAGGATGTCAGTCATGTAAGATTAGGACCCACCTTAATGACCTCATTTAAAATTAGTTACTGTTTTGAAGGCCCTATCTCCAAATAAAGTCACATTCTGAGGTACGAGGTATTTAGACTTCAATGTATGATTTTGGGGGGACGCAAGTCACTCTACATCAGGTATTCATCAAGTGCTTAACTGTGACCAAATTGATGAACATTCAGGTTGTTCTCTCTTTGCCTAAATAACAGCACTTCAGAGAATATATTTGTAGAGTCATTATATTTTTTCAGGTATAACCAGAGTATTAAAGTATATACACTTACATTTTTACCGGTTTTGAATGCCTATTCATTAATATATCTGTCAACTGCTTTTTACAGATGAGGAAAGTAAAGACAAGAGAGATTAAATGTCTTGTTGGGATTAAAACAGATTTTTAAAAAATCTGCCAAACCTGATACCGCATCTCTCAACATTTTCTGGTTCATTCTTCTGTAAGCCTAGGAAAGTGTAATAGGACAAGGGCATTTCCTCAGTTATAACACAGTGCTGGTATTGAGGAGCAGTTATTCTGAGTACTTCACATATTAGTGATATAATTTTCATTTTCAGTGAGGTCATTTCTTCTAAAGTAACCATGCTTGATCTCTGCTTTCATAACCCTTTGCTTTATTTTAAATTTGCTTCTCCAGCTTTAATTTAAAAAGTTTGCAGTTAGGAAGTGATTGTTAAATGGCAGATTACTAAAAAGGATAACTAGAACCTCTGCAAGCAGACTTTTGTAAAAATTTTACATTGAAATTTAATATAATTCTATACTCCCTTCTCAGTTCTTCTTTGTTCTTTCTGCCGTGTACTGGGAATACCTTTAAATTTGCTTGTTGGTCCCTTCTGATAATTACAGAGAGGTCTTTCATACATTGAGATTTTAGGATGTCTTTTACTTAGCAGAAGTAATACTATGCTGGAATGTTTATACAATAAATGGCTTGTGTGTAGCTTATCTTTGGCTCTATAATTCATTATTCTTCCTTTACTTAGCAGACATTTTTCTGAGCATCTAAGTGGGTAACAGGATGACCCAAAGATGACTAGAGTACTCTCAGTTTCATAAGGCTCTGCAGTGTGATAAATGTTATAATGCAGGCAGATAAAAATTGCTTTGGAATTCACAGGGGGAGCATCTAACTTTATGATTTAGGGAAGCTTTAAAGGAGAGGTGCCTTTTGGATTGAGTTGAGTCCTAAAGGAAGAGAGAAACATTATAGATAATAGAAAGGTTACTCTAAGAGGAGGGAACAACAGGTTCAAAGGCACAGTATGCTCAGTATTGAAGGGTAAAAATTCACTGTAGTTTCTGTCTAAAGTAGCACATCCCAATGTGTGTGACATGAACAGTGGGTTGTGTGACTGATAGATTTAGGTGAGACACAGAGGTAACATTTTTGAATTTAAAAATTAATTTTAAATAGTGATAATATTTAGTAAAGCTATAAGTAGTACATTAAAACTTGATTTACAGAGGCACCTGGGTGGCTCAGTTAGTTAAGTGTTCAACTCTTGATTTTAGCCCAGGTCATAGTCTTACAGTTCATGGGATTGAGCCCTACATCAGGCTCTGTGCTGACAGCGCGGAGCCTGCTTGGGATTCTGTCCCTCCTGCTCTCCCTGCCCCTCCCCTGCTCGTGCTTTCTCTCTCTTTCTCAAAATATAAATAAATAAACTTAAAAAAAAACCCTTGATTTGGAGACATTGCTTTGAATGAGAATAAATTTATTTGAATAAAAATAGTACTTGGTTTAAAGAAAAATAGTAAGTAGACAGTTATTCTGAGGGAAGATGAATGTCGCAAACATTGTGAAGGTAGAATGTGAGTAACTAAAGTTTGGGGATTAGTGCTCTAAAAGCACATGTGGCAAAGGACAGCTAGGTCGGCAGAGGAGCACCATGTACTTGTGCTCAGGATGTCGGGTTTCATCTTGAAGCACCCCAAGAGGCATTAGAGACTTTTAGGTAGAAGGGTGACATGGTCATCATATTTGAGAAAGATAATTCTGGGGCAGTGAAGGATGGATGGGAGGAAGAAGCCCCCAGTGCTTGTCCATACTGTGCATTATGATCAGCCATCTCAGGGGAGATACTTTATGTTTCTGTTTGGAACGGAGGCCCAAGTTTTTATCATGCATTTTTTACCCCACTGGAAATTGCATATTAGAGTTTTTAATATTATGTTATTTTATGTTTGGTTTATAAGGGCAATATTAAATCTTCTTGGTGAATGATGTCTACCACACTTGCAATGAGAGAGTTTTTGTCCCTAACTCCTCCACTGTAACTTATGTAACCCTTGCTTTGAATAACTGCAATCTGTAGATGGTTTGGTTTCTCCTTGTTCTTTGTTAAGTTTATTTATTTATTTTGAGAGAGAGTGAGAGAGAGACCAGGAGCGAGCATGTGCGAGCAGGCAGGGAAGAGGCAGAGAGAGAGAGAGAGCCAGAATCCCAAGCAGGTTTTGCGCTGTCAGTGCAGAGCTGGACAAGGGGCTCGATCCCATGACCCTGAGATCATGACCTGAGCTGAAATCAGGAGTCTGACGCTTAACCACCCAAGCCACCCAGGTGTCCCTCTCATTGTTCTTTTAAAATGTTTTCATTGGGGCTAATTCTTCCCCTAAATAGACATGTGCAAATCCCATGACAATTTCTGGTTGCTTTCAGTCACAAAACAATGTTCCCCTTCAATAATCAAAGGATCCACTACCATGTCATAATCAAAATTCTGTACTTGGTATGGAGTGGAGGTTTCTGCCTGCGGTGGGTGGAAAGATTGCAGTGGGGAAGGGGCTTATTGATTTTCATCTCTCTCCACAGGGAGCACGTCTACTTCACCTTTCTACTGGGCCAGCTACTCATTCAGACACCTACCAGGTAAAAGAGGAAAGGGGACTTGAAAGTCCTTCCTTCACTGATTCTGTTGTGTGCCAGCACTCTGTCCCTCAAGGCCTGCTTGAAACTTAGACATGATGCTTTCTCTGGTAGATGCTTTAAAGAAGTTGTTGGAGGTTGCCTAAACATTGTCACACAACATAACTGGAATCTGTAGCTTTGACCTGGACCATGGCATGTCTAAACCAGTCGTTCCTTTGCTTCTCCCTCGGTCACTAAGACTTTTGACATCCTGCCAGCTTCACTTTGCTGATCACTTGCCCTTCTAGGTGGCCAGGACTGGCAACATAATTTGTAGAACTCTGTGAGCTGAGTTCAGTCTATGTAGAACTCGGAGAATGCAGGACTCTTCTCTCAGAAATTATTAAGAATTTCAAGCCAGTGACAGCAGAACATTAAATCAAGTATAGATTCCTTTTGAATGCAGCTCCTTGTGTGACTGGACAAGTTCCATGTCCATGAAGCTGGCCTTGTAGGTGGCTCTCAGGAATGAGACCTAAGACAATCCTGTGCAGGCAGACACAGTCACATATTCTTTGTCTAAACAGGCTCTGGAACATAGGCCAGCTCCCACTTGTTTACTCTGTTGTCAAAGCACTTAGCTAACCTGTATCATACCCTTAGATTTTCTAGATGACAGTCAGACAGTGGTCTCCACTATTCCCTAAGGTTTCAAGGACGCTTAGTAAGATCTCCTAATGGGCTCACAAAAACCCTTCTCTTGTATTATTTTCCTATTGTCGCTAAAATAAATCACAAATTTTGTGGCTTAACACAACACAGATTTATTATTGTACAGTTCTGGAAGTCAGAAAGCTGTCATGGTTCCCAGTGGGTAGCATCAAGGTGTTGGCAAGGTTACCTTACTCTGGAGGCTCTAGGAAAGAATCTTTTTCCTTGCCTTTTCCAGCTTCTAAAGGCCAACTGCATTCCTGGGTTCATGGCCCCTTCCTTCTACCTAAAAGCCAGAAGTGTATAATCTTCAAATCTCTCTGATTCTCTGAGCTTTGCTTCTGTGATCATATTGTCTTCTTTCACTCTGACTTTCCTGTGTCCCTCTTATAAGGACCCTGATGATTACCTGTAGTTCATCTAAATAACTCAGGTTAATCTCCCCATTTCAAGACCCTTGTCATGTGAAGTAACATATCCACAGGGAATGGAGACAAGGACATGTTGGGGGCAGTCATCTTTCAACTTACCTTGCTTATCTTTTTTTAAAATGATTTTTATTTATTTTTGAGAGAGAGAGAATATGAGCAGGGAAGGGATGGGGGGGTAGACCGAGGATCCAAAGCAAGGTCTGTGCTGACAGCAGCCAGCCCTATGTGGGGCTTCAACCCACGAACTGTGAGACCTAACCTAAAGTCAGATGCTCAACTGACTGAGCCACCCAGGCACCCCTACCTCATTTATCTTGAGGCAAAGAGAAGCAGTCCTCCCATCCTTCCCTTTGAATTCACATCTCACTAGGCTAGGGAGGGGTGTATACCCCATTGTGGGTATAGACACAGCACAGCCCTCTGAAGAAATCTTGCTGCCAATCTTGGCTCTACAGTAATTCTAAAAGTACGTGAGGAGTTTAAGAGTCATCTAAGAAGTTCTCCAAATAAACTGTTGATACTCAAGTCCTTATCTTAGGATCTATTTCAAATTCACTTTTGTCTTCTGCGTTCCTGATTTTACTGTTAAAATATTCCAGTACCAATTAGTATATCAACTTTGGTCCTTATAGAAAATGTTATAATAGATTAGTAGGAAAACAATAATACATCATTCCATTTTTTGAGTTAAAAGATTCATTTCCCTGTGATGAGAAGTTAATTTTGGAAATTCTGGGAAGTGGTTGTTTTCCTCTATTCTCTGCTTTGAGTCCTGATACCTTACAGTTTTCACAGTTACATGATTTAGAGTAAAATCTTCAAGTGTTATTTCAAAGAAAAGTTTTTTTTTTCCTTTTCAAAATGGGATATTAGAATGGATAGCTGTATGTGACCTGTTTGACTTTCTCCTCTAAATATTTAGCTCTAGGGGCGCCTGGGTGGCGCAGTCGGTTAAGCGTCTGACTTCAGCCAGGTCACGATCTCGCGGTCCGTGAGTTCGAGCCCTGCGTCAGGCTCTGGGCTGATGGCTCGGAGCCTGGAGCCTGTTTCCGATTCTGTGTCTCCCTCTCTCTCTGCCCCTCCCCCGTTCATGCTCTGTCTCTCTCTGTCCCAAAAATTAAAAAAAAAAAAAAAAAAAAGTTGAAAAAAAAGTAAATATTTAGCTCTGTGCCAGGCTCCATGACCACTCCCCTCGCTGATCATAGGGACTGAACTTATGTAGAATACAGCTAGCCTCCCTTTCTGTTTTCTTGACTCTCTGCTCCCAGCCTATTACCTAAGCTTGTATATCATTCCTGTGACCAGTATCCTATTTTCTTTCTCAGTTTCAGGGTCTAGAATTGTGCCACAAACCTACCTGGGAACACAGTTCTGACTTCTCCTGCAACTAGGCTCTATTTTTGTCAGAACCTGATGCACAGATCTCTGACCCTAAATTCTTCCCCAAAGGTGGGCCCATCCAGTGCTTCTACCTCTCTCCAGAGACCTGCTTGCCCAAGTCCTCATGGGTATATGGTCTGCCTGCTTACCAGAGAGTGCACCTATTGCCATTTGTTGGATTTCCTTGGTTCTAATCACTTGCCTTGTCCCCCTCCTATGTCTATACCAGCTCTCTAGATCTCAAATGCTTTCTGGACTACCATCCTCCCCTTTTCTGCCGAATCAGAACCTTGATAGCTGCCCTTTCCAGAAATTGTATTTTATCCCTGTTTTAACAGCTCATCCTCATGTGGAATATTCTGCTGGGGATGGAATGCTTCTTATAATAATATTAATGTATAAACTGGGGTATTTTTTATGAAAGTGAAAAATGAGATTTTAGAATTGGGATATATTTTGAAAATTCTATGCATGGGGTATTGTCTGGTGACACTTAAACACATAAAGCATTTTAGGGAGCTATTTCACAAATAACAGTGTTCTCAGAGGCTGAGTTATGCCACAGTTCTGGAGAGAGGATCCTCATGTTTAAATTTTATTTTTTTCTTCTAATACTCATTGATTTTTGTTTAGGCCGTGTAATATTTAATAGACCTTTTTCCTGTGAAAATGTAAATAAACAAAGATAAAGGTGAATGTTTTCTTAAGCCGATTTTAGTTTTGAACACAACATCTCTGAGAGGTCAAATTCAAGATAATTTCAGAATTCTAAACAGGTTTTATAACCTCTATTGGCAAGAGATCTGTATTTGCAGAATCCATAAAGCTTTTAAGGTATAGTTGATATTGAAACAATAATGACCCTGGAACAGGATATTTCCTGGAGATTGATGACTGGCTGGGAGGGGTTGATGGCCTGAGGTGTAGTTGAGGGCCATTAACCTCAGACAGTCATTAAAGCCCAGGAAATGTCCTATGTCTAGGTCGTTATTGTTATTATAAATTGAAAATGGAAAAAAGAAACAGGCATACAGATGATCTGAAGGGCGCCTCCATTTCCAATGGTTTGAACAGGGAGTGTTCTGGGAGAATTTATTCCCCTGTCCATTAGACAACCAATCTCTCTGAATCCTCTGTCACATCGTCCTTCAAGTGATGGGTCTTTGTGCTGGAAATCCCTGAATTCCCCAGATACCTGGGTAGAGAGAACAGTTTCCTTGTTGCAGCTACCTTTGCTCAGAGTGACTGTATTAAACAAATAGTAATGGTGAATAGCTTTGCCACTGCTCTTAATTGCACCCTACATTGCCATCTATGTCTTTCCCATGGGATCAGCTGTTTTCTTCTCTATTTAGCTGCAGTAAATTTCCCACAGCTAAATTTTAAGGCCTTGAATATTTTGTCTCTGCTTATTTCTCAGGTCCTTGGGGGTGAAAGTGCATGTTATTGGCTTTGCAGTTGTGCTGTCTGGAGTCAAGCTACATATGGCATCCCTGTTCAATTCCTTGTTCACTTTCCAAAAAGTTCTATAATGCAGTGATATTTTGAATTCCCAATTAATAAGTGATGTTTAGTTTGGAATGTATTAAATTTCAGCTTTTTTACCAATCCTATGGTAGCAGATTCACCTTCCTCTATTTTTTTTTTCCAAGCAAAATATTCAAAATGGACAAGTTGTCACTTTAGGATTTCTACTTAGGTTTCATAACAAAGCTGGATGTGAAATATTCAGCTTTAATATTCTGCAACAACTTGCCAGTTTTATTTTATTCATTGGCTATAGGCAATTTCATATAAAGTTTACCAAAAAATGTATCAGAGCAGTATGACCTGAAGATCATCAAGCTACCGTTTCATTTACTCACAAGGTTTGAGCCATGTTTTGGATCAAATTCATCATTGTTGACTGAAAAAAAAAAAAGAACGAAAGAAAAACTCAAAATATTTCCCTTGATAACATTGGTCAGAAACATCAGTTTTATAGAAGAAGAGCATTTCAGTGTATACTGCTAGGCTGCCAATATTGTTAGGAATTTTATAAATACATGGCCCATCCTCAAAAGCCTCCTCCTCTTTCTGTAATGCCTATAATGGTACCTGAAATTCCTGTTACTTATGACTTTGGTCTAAGGTATTGAAATTTCCAGTTCAATAAATACAAATGGTAGGGGTGTCTGGGTGGCTCAGTCAGTTAAACATCAGACTTTGGCTCAGGTCCATGATATCGCAGCTCCTGAGTTTGAGTCCTGCGTTGGGCTGTGTGCTGACAGTTCAGCTCTCCCTGGAGCCTGCTTCAGCTTCTGTGTCTCCCTCTCTCTCTGCCCCTTCCCCGCATACACTCTGTCTCTCCCAAAGGTAAATAAACATTGAAAAAATACAAATGGTAAGTTTTCAACCATTGATATTTACCTTAATTTTAAGTTATTAAATCTTCCAGACCACAGTTGTCCTGGGGATTCAATATAATAAAAATGGTAAGATTCATAAATAATAAAGGGAAGTATCATGAAAATATTCTTTTTTCAAATCCCTGTCAATGTAATCTATGAAATTCCTTTTCTTGACAGGGTGTTCAGAGTAATTCACATTCTCTTTGATGTCTCTAAAAGTCCTCCTCTTCCACTATTCATTTTCAGTATATGTGCTGCCGAAGCAAGCACATCCACCATTCATTTTCATGTTGATACTTTTTTATTAAGCATTTCGTGTGTGTGTGTGTGTGTGTGTGTGTGTGCGCGCGCGCGCGTGTGTGTGTGCACTGCTCTGTTGCTATCTAGAATCTCTTTTTTAGGCTGACATTTTTGGTGAGGTGGGCTGACTTTCATACAGGCTGTAGGATTTGTTGTTGCCTTATGGTGGCACAGCTCATGAAATGAATTATCACCTGATAGGTTGGTAGTGTTACTCTGGTGAAATGTAGAACTCTATTTGCACCAGCTATGGCTTTTTTTTTTAATGATAATCTGATTTTGAGTTTTTATTTTTGTAGTGTGCCTGTTGATTTCCTAATTTATTTTAATTCAATAATTCTTCTCCTCAAACCTGTGAGTTCCTATATTGCCCCTTCTAGTGGAATTTGGTGCATGTTATGGGAATGGTTTGGGAGATATTACAAATGATGTTGTCCATGGTGACCTATAAAATCACCCCCTGACCCTCTACTGAACTAGGCATCTTGAATCTCCCTTTGGGCCAAATTCCCTCTATATTTCACACTGTTGAAAAGTTCCTGGGCCCTCTCTCTGAGTGGTTCTGTAACCACTTCTGTAGTCCATCAATCACTGCTTGTTGGTGAAGGCCCTGCAATCATCCTGGATAGTCTATACAGAAGCACACTGCCATATCTGAATTTTTGAATTGCAAGGATAGACTAGAGACCATTTGAGGACTCTGACTTCAGATTACTTTTTCAAGTAATTTTTATTGTGCTTCTGTAAGGCATACCAAAAGGTGTAAATATCCTGAGTGTACAACCACAATAAAATCCAGACAAGAGAGGGAAAATGAGACAACATCAAATAATGAAAATGTGGCTGTCCTTATTCTAAAAGAAGATAAAAGCATGAGAAAATGTAAGTATATTTGTTGTATACTTTTTTTTATTTGGGTATAAGCTTCTAATGACTACTCTTCTTCTCTGTATTATGATATAATTATATATTATAGTACTTCATTGTAGGTAGTCAACAACAGGTACCTTAATAATATGCTGGCTAGGTTGCAGAAGGTTTCAGCTACTTTTAATTATTATAGTAGTCTTACATTGTTTCAAAATTTTAATTTTATTTTTAAAAAAATATTTATTTATTTTGAGAAAAAGAGAGCATGTGTGAGCAGGAGAGGGGTAGAGGGAGAGGGAGAGAGAATCCTAAGTAGGCTTTGTGTCATTAGCACAGAGCCTGACCCGGAGCTCAATTCCACAAACCACAAGATCATGTCCTGAGCTGAATGCAAGAGTTGGACGCTTAACCCACTGAACCACCCAGGAACCCCTCAAAAATTTAATTTTGAATTGGATTCAAAGCTGTGTTTCCCTCTTCATTCTACACAGAATGACTTCTCCCTACTCTGTCTTCTGGCCAGGTGGAAGGCAAGGTGGAAGAAAAAGGACAAGGGTAAACACTTCCCTGTTAAACTGCCTGTGGTGAAGTTGAGTTCTCTGACTGGTTAGTTGTCTTCATGTGTTTGGCTCAAGGTAATCATTTATTGCCTTTTGTGGGCAGGCATGTAGGTACTGGTCCTCTCATATGTAGGTTCTTTGAAGAGTTTCCAAAGTCCTTCCCTACCTAGTGCATAGTTTTGGATGTGAAAAATCTGGCTTTAATTTTCCACTCCCTTAGTGCTTCTTAAAGTTGTCCACCCAAAATCAAGGTCTCCCTTTCCTGGTGGTCAGCTTTCTTGATGAAGTCTAGAAAGACAGCTAGTATTTAGCAACTTTTTTCCTGTCTATTGACCCTTTGGAAAGTCATCCATCTATGACCTGTCAAATAATGGGGCAGGTAGCTTCATGGCTGCCTCTTCTCCCAGCATACTTTCCAGCTCTCTTTCCATGATTCAGGTAGCCCAGGTGTGCTGGCCAAACAGATTGCTGTCTGGAAAATAAACTGCCCAACTTCCCTTCATGTAGACACCTCCTGTTTGTTTGTTTGTTTATTATTTAAATCCAAGTTAGTTACCGTATAGTTTAGTAATGGTTTCAGTAGTAGAACCCAGTGATTGATCATTTACATATAACATCCAGTGCTCATCACAAGTGCCTTCCTTAATATCTATCACCCATTTAACCCATCCCCCCACCCAACACCCCTCCAGCAACCCTCAGTTTGTTCTCTGTATTTAAGAGTCTATTATGGTTTGTCTCCCTCTCTGTTTTTTGTATATTTTTGCTTCTCTTTCCCTATGTTCATCTGTTTTGTTTCTTAAATTACATGTATGAGTGAAGTCATATGATATTTGTCTTTCTCTGGCTGACTTATTTCACTTAGCATAATACACTCTAGTTCCATCCACGTTGTTGCAAATGGCGAGATTTCATTCTTTTTGATCACCGAGTAATATTCTATTGTATATGTGTACCACTTCTTGTTTATCCATTAGTCAATGGACATTTGGGCTTTTCCATACTTTGGCTATGGTTGATAGCACTGCTATGAACATTGAGGAGCATGTACCCCTTTGAATTAACATTTTGTATCCTTTGGATAAATACCTACTAGTGTAATTGCTGGGTTGTAGAGTAGTTCTATTTTTAGTTTTTTTTTTTAAAAATTTTTTTTTTTCAACGTTTTTTATTTATTTTTGGGACAGAGAGAGACAGAGCATGAACGGGGGAGGGGCAGAGAGAGAGGGAGACACAGAATCGGAAACAGGCTCCAGGCTCCGAGCCATCAGCCCAGAGCCCGACGCGGGGCTCGAACTCACGGACTGCGAGATCGTGACCTGGCTGAAGTCGGACGCTTAACCGACTACGCCACCCAGGCGCCCCTATTTTTAGTTTTTTGAGGAACCTTCATACTGTTTTCCAGAGTGGCTACACCAGTTTGCATTCCCACCAGGAAAGTAAAAGGGTTCCTCTTTCTCTGCATCCTCTCCAACATCTATTGTTGTCTGAGTTGTTAATTGTGACAGGTGTGAGGTGGTGTCTCACATTGTGGTTTTGATTTGTATTTCCCTGATGATCAGTGATTTTGAGCACCTTTTCATGTGTCTGTTAGCCATCTGGATGTCTTGTTTGGAAAAGTAGACACTTCCTATTATTAACATGGATCACTTTTGAACCCACTTCCCTTGAATTTAGGTAACAAGATAATTTACTCTCCTTCTCCCTCATGGAATAGTGTCTCCTTAGGAGGCTACTTTTCTCACTACTTTCTAAGTTCTCTTTTTACATTACACTGGGAGAGGTGGTAATACTTGGTAGTAAGGCTTGTTCTAAACTGAGGTCTGTTAGTAAATCCTGTAGGGATATTCTGTGTATTAGAATATGGGAGTCTTAGCATATTTTAGTCTTGACCTCGATATCAGATGTAGTTCTGGGAAACCTGGAAAATTTCCACTTGATATCCTGCTTCAATCCAAAGGAAAAGGAAAAGGGGGAGAATATTAGATAAAATCATTATTGCTCTTCCTATCTTAAAAGAATAAAATCAGACTCTGATAACCAAAGGTGAACGGGCAGAAACCAGTATGAACCATTTGGGGAAATTTGCTAGACCAGAGAGGCTTGCCAGATCTCCTACATGGAGTCCAGAAGGATGAGACTCCTTTCAAAGGCACCTGATGCAATAGTAACAGTTAAGAGAGAAAACAAAAGTCACATTCTGTTCCTGTTGGCTCTGAATACCTGATCTCCCTCCTGGAAAGAGGAGAACTTAGTATATGAAAATAGAATCAAATTTCAAGGGAGTTGGGGGAACAGAGAACACTGATGTGCTTTGAGTTCAGGTCTTCAGGCCCTGATACATTATACTCCAGGATGTCACAACCAACGAATATGATTTCTGATTACCTTTTGGTCATCACTAAGAGCACCTGGTTTTTTTCTGCTCTTGTTGTTTTGTTGTTGTTTCACTTTTTTTCTTGACAGTTCAAGAGTTTACAGTGAAAATGCCAAAAAAAAATCTAATGGAGAAAAAAAAAAGAAAGGTAAAGGATTTTGAAAACTATAGCCTACTAATTTTGATGTCATTGTAAGCATCATTTTTGACTAGACTAGTTAAGTACATATGAGCAGTTATCAAGGGAGAGTGATCATTGAAAGCAACATGGATTCCATAACAATAACTGGACCAATCAGATCTCGTTTCCATTTTATTAGACTAGTGATTCTAAGTAAAGCCAAAATATTTTGTATTCTAAATTCCACGGAGCATCTCACGTTCTCTCATTGCATTCTCAAAGATATGGTTGGGAAATAGGAGTGAATTATTGTTTGCATAGGTGGATTCGCAGCTCTTTGAAAAAAACTCATTCATTAAACAAATAATTTTGAATTCTTGTTGTATTCTAGGCAGTGTGCCCAGTCCTCAGGAGAAGAGACTAGAGAATTAACATTCATTAAGTGTCGGCTGTGTGCACTTATGCTTGGTGCCTTGTACGTGGGATCTCTTTCACTTGTCTGAGAGGTGGATATCATCATCTCTATTTTTACAAGTGAGGAAACCGAGGTTCAGAGTTGTTGTCCAAGATCATAACATTAGTATGATGTGTGGCCAAGATTCAAATTTTGGTCTACTTCATGGTAAAGCCATGATCTTCCCATGATGTGATTTTCATTGCTCCAGAGAGTAAAGCTAATTACCAAGAGAGGAGTCAGCATAGTAAATTCAGCATCACATGCTGAGTCACTATAATGAGGAACTCTCCATCACCTGGAGCTCTGAGGCCCCTCAAGTGTGAGTGAGCTCTGTGCCTGCCCCACCCACTCTCACTGCAGGTTTTCAAGGAAAGAAGGAAGGACTCTTTGTTAGAGATCACAGGATGTGATACCTCTGTTAGGGGAAATGTTGAGTTACATCACCTCTGAAATCCTTTCCAATTAGAGTAGCCCTTGAGTCTGTGACATTCTATGCCTACAAGAGTCACTCTACTTCTGAGAAAATGTGTTTGTTTACTGCCTTTTGACCTAATGATATAATGAAAATATTATACTATGCTTTCATTAATTTTTTTAAATGTTTAATTTGAGAGAGAGAGAAACAGAATGTGCACAAACGGGGGAGAGACCAAGAGAGAGGGGGAACGGAGGATGCAAAGCGGGCTTTGTGCTGACAGCATAGGGCCCCATGTAGGGCTTGAACTATGAGATCAGGACCCGAGCTGAAGTTGGATGCTTAATTGACTGAGCCACCCAGACACCCCTATTTTAACTATGCTTTTAAAACTCTTTATAAATGTCATTTTTAAAGACATCATTTTTGAAGTTTTTTATATATTTTATGTTTACTTCAGATTATTCCTTAGGAAAGATGCTTAAATGTGGAATTATTGTAACAAAGTGTTGGAGTCTTTAAACGTGTGTGTGTGTGTGTATAAAATCCAATAGTTCTTTAATAAGTTGTTGAAGGAGGTCATCGGAGAATGTGACTGCCAGTTGATCTGAGAGCTGGACCCAGGCAACTGGAGGCTTCTCATTCCCTCCTCTGTCCTTGCAATGTCTGTTCTACCCATCATTCCCACAGTGGGAGCCATTTTCACAGCTTTGAGAGAACAGTGTATTCTTCAGACCATCTGGATATGGTATACATGACTGAACTCAGTTAAAGGCCTCTGTATAAACTTTAAGGTTCTGGTGGTTGGGCACAGACATCTACTCATGTTGGAGATGCCCAAGACAAGCCTTGTATGTAAGTTCTGTTGCTTTTAAACCTGTCACCTGCCAATCTGGAATGGTTTACTTCTTTCTTCAGTCTCTCCTTGCTCTCTCTGTACGAGGGCCAGTTTCACATTTTATCCGGGAAACTCCTGAGGTTTTCAACCAACAAAAGTATCTGTGCAGAATTATATTCCCACAAGCAGGGCTTGAGAGTACTTTTCTCTTCTCTTCTCTTCTCTTCTCTTCTCTTCTCTTCTCTTCTGTGTTGAATGATTATCACAATTTTGGGTAAATATTTAGGTGAAAAATAGTTATCTAAAATATGCTTCAGTTTTCTTTGATTATTCATGTGGCATATTTAAAAATTTTCATATTTATTAGCCATTTTATCCTTTTAATGTTCATTTTTCTATGAGGTAAAATACCAATTTATATAAGTAATTTATATATTCAGAAAATTACCACTCTTATGCAGTGTATAAGTACACTTTCCTCCCCTCTATTTTGAGTTTTAATTCTCTTTTTTGGGGGGGATGAGGAGGGACTGATTCTTTATTTCAAAAAGACCGTTGTCAATTTTCAGAATCAAAACAGTTGTATTAGTGGCTTTTCCTTCTCTGTGGAGATGGCAATATGCATTAAGCTGAAAAATTACTTGCCAAAGGTGAGAAAGAGGTTAGACTGCTGCTTCAGAACTGTGGAAAAGTTATAGTAAAACCTTGGGTTGTGAGTAACTTGTTCTGTGAGTGTTCCACAAGATAAGCAAACATTTGTAATAAATTTTACTTGATAAATGAGTGATGTCTTGGAATATGAGTGGTATGTGATGTTGAATGTCACATGATCACCACTGAGCCATTGGTTCCCTGTCCCTTTCTCTCTCTTTTCTCTCATTGTGGGATTGTGGGTGATCATCTCCTATGCTTGGATGCTGTGACTCAGGCTGTGATGTTTGGCATAAATCAGTGTTTTTTCAGAATGTTGGAAGGTGTTCACAACTGGCACTAGTGTATTTTTTGTCACTTCAAAACACCTATGGACCGTCCTTTGTCTTTCCATACAAGAGTAAGCTTAGGAATGCTGTGCTTCATTCTAGGTCAGGCTGCCTGCAGATATAGACCCTTTCCTTTGTTGCCTTATTGCCAGTTACTTTATTTAAAAAAATTTTTTTTAACGTTTATTTAATTTTTGAGACAGAGAGAGACAGAGCATGAACAGGGGAGGGTCAGAGAGAGGGAGACACAGAATCTGAAACAGGCTCCAGGCTGCGAGCTGTCAGCACAGAGCCTGACGCCGGGGCTCGAACTCACAGACCGTGAGATCACGACCTGAGCCGAAGTCGGCCGCTCAACCGACTGAGCCACCCAGGCGCCCCTTATTGCCAGTTACTTTAAACACAGCATATAACAAGAGTTTATTACTAGTTTACTGTAGTCAACATCTGTACGAGCATATACAGTGGTCCCCATGCAGAAAAAGATTCCATTGAGCCAATAGGTAGCAGTGATTCCATTAGTGATAGGGAAAGTCATCTTCTACAATAAGCCTCCTTTCCCATCTCCCTCACACCAGCCACTAAGGTTTTCAAACATAAGTTCAGGTTAGTTTGATTATTTTTCTTTATATTTTATATTTTCTTTATTATTTTCTATTATATTACAGTATTGTAATCATTTTTATATGAATATTTTTGGGTTGTGAATTGAATCATCTGAGCTGCCTTTATTTCTTATGGGGAAGTTCACTTTGATATACAAGTGTTTTGGATTACAAGCATGTTTGTGGAATGAATTATGCTCGCAAACCAGGGTTTACTGTATTTGGAATGTTTTACAAATGGTTGCCACATCATCAACAAAAAAGGTAATTACAAAATGTGTACATCACAACATGCTTTTTTTTAAGTTTATTTATTTTGAGAGAGAGAGAGTATCAGAAGGGGGGGGAGGGAGGGAGAAAAAGAGAGAGAGGGAGAGAGAGAATCCCTAGCACACTCTGCATTGCAAGGGCAGACTCTGATGTGGGACTTGAACCCACAAACTCAGATTGTGAACTGAGCTGAAACCAAGAGTTGGATGCTTAACTGACCGAGCCACCCAGATGCCCCAAAAGTGATTTAAAATTTTTTTTTTTTTTAGAAAGAGGGAGTGCGCATGAGTAACACGCTTTTAATGACTCTTTGCATTGTGCTCACATTCCCTTAAATGTTGTTCCCAGAGATGCTCAGACTCAAGCCCAACTGGAATCTCTAGGGAGGGGCAGATACTGGTGAAAAAGACACAGGAGTTGGGATGGGAGATGCGGCAAAAGGAGAAAGCAGTCATCCAGTTAGAGATCAGCCCTCAGTTTCAAGGCCAGCTTCGGGCATGCTGGCCTCAGGCTGGAGCTGGGGTCAGAAGGAGAGGCGGCTGCAGGGCAGCTATCATTTAGGTCAGGCAGAAGCTGGTCCAGCATCCTTTGTGTACAGAGGTGTTCCTCTGTGGTGCATATTGGCGTATCTTGTAAATCATCACTTGTCTTCGCTAGTTTGGCACACTCAGCACAGGTCTTTGCCTGCTTAAGTTTATCAGTAAGATTCTTTATCTCTTCTTCATATTTGTCTCCATTCTGAGAGTACTTCTCTGCAGCAGCTCTCAGACACCAGGTTCTGCTCCATCAGGTCTGATGTCCTCCTCCATCTTCCAGCAGCTCTGAACTCTGCCAGTTCATTTCACTCCTCTGTGCATTCCAGGTCCTCCCTCAGTGATCACCAGCTTCCGGGCCACTCCTTCATACATCCGATCTGCCTCTTCCGCAATGTGCTCTGCTTGTCCGAATTGGGTTTTCTGGAGTTACATCTTTGCTTCATCTTTTAAGGCTCCATTTTCAATAGCCTTCATACCTGTCTTGTTCTCAGTAGTAGGTTTCTGGGCTTCCTCCAGCTTTTGCAGGGCAGTGGCCAGGTGCTCCTGGGCTTCCTCAACCAGCTGGATCCTGCGGTTTTAGGAGACCACCTCGGCCTCAGCTTGCTCCCAGACTCACCTTTCCCCTTCACTTCCCGCTCCAGGGGCTCGGCCCTTTCCTCTGCACCACTGGCCTGCTGCTGCAGAACCAGCATCTTCACTGCCTCGATAGTAGTGGTCCTGGCCACGGTGCCCACCCAGCTGCTGCCAGCACTCGGCTTTCTGCCTCCTGTACTCGGCCCTGCAGCCACATCTCTATCTCTCTTTCTTAGATTTTATTTTTGGGGCACCTGGGTGGCTCAGTCGGTTGAACGTCTGACTTTGGCTCAGGTCATGATCTCACGGTTTGTGGGTTCGAGCCCCGTGTCGGGGTCTGTGCTGACAGCTCAGGGCCTGGAGCCTGCTTTGGATTCTGTGTCTCCCTCTCTCTGCTCCTCCCCTGCTCATACTCTCTCTCTCTCTCTCTCTCTCTCTCTCTCTCTCTCTCTCTCCCTCCACCCACCCCCCCAAAAACATTAAAAAAATAAAGATTTTATTTTTAAGTAGTTTCTACACCCAACACGTGACTCAAACCCACAACCCCCAGATCAAGAGCTGCATGCTCTGCTGACTGAGCCATCCAGGTGTCCCTACAGCTACTTCTCTTTAATGTTTTTTGGTTATATGAGACAGAAAGCTTCAAACCAGCTTAAAAAAAAATGGGAATTTACTGGCTCATTGATGGCTCCAGAGAGCTGCCTTTAGGTAGTGCTGAGTTCAGGGGCTTAATAGCATCATCCAGGCTCGGAATCTGTCCATCTCTCAGCTTGCATTTCCTCTGGATTGACATAATTCAGGCATAGCTTTCTTCTTGGTGACAAAATGGCCATGCAGAGATCCAGCTTTCTTAGTCACTCAGTGAAGGAAGGTTCCCTTTTCCAGTCACTGTGGTACTCGAATGAGTCTCACTGGGTGGACATGGCTGTGTGTCCCTTCCTGAAACAGTCATTCTGCCCAGGAACATAGAATGTGGGAATGGCCATATTTACCTTGATCACCCACTTTTGGAGGGATAGGGACAGACTTACATAAGCCAAGAGGGAGCATAGTATTAGCCCAAAGGAAAATTAGAGTTCTGCTACAAAAAAATTTAGATGTCTATTATAGTTTTAATTTTGCTAAAGATGTTTTCTGATAAAAAGACAAAATATTACGTTGTCACATTTAAGTTTTTCTGTAATTTCTTTTTTTTTTTAAATTTTTTTTAACGTTTTATTTATTTTTGAGACAGAGAGAGACAGAGCATGAACGGGGGAGGGGCAGAGAGAGAGGGAGACACAGAATCAGAAGCAGGCTCCAGGCTCTGAGCCATCAGCCCAGAGCCCGACGCGGGGCTTGAACTCACGGAGTGCGAGATCATGACCTGAGCTGAAGTCGGACGTTTAACCAACTGAGCCACCAAGGCGGCCCTGTAATTTCTTGACTAACTTTAAGACTTAAAAAGCCACAGGATCAATAAAATTACTTTTTATTTTCTTCAATTTTTTATGGTTTATATTTTTGTATGTATCTTTTAAGTAAACTAGAACTATATAGAGTTAAAAGTCAAATAAATTACTAAAAATTTTAGTAATATTTATCACTGAAACTGATTTGAGTTATCACCTTCACAACATAAATTTTAGTGAACACTACTTTCTATTTCTAAGCCTCTTATTGACTTTTTAATGTCTATTTTTTAAAGATTTTATTTTTAAGTAATCTCTAAACCTAATTTGGGGCTTGAACTTAAAACCCCAAGAGATCAAGAGTTGCGGGTTCCATGACAGAGCCAGCCAGGTGCCCCTTTTCTGTGTATTCTTATGCCAGCGCTATAGTATTTTAGTTACTGTAGCTATATAATAGGCTTTGATATTTGGTGGGGCAAATAAATGGCAGGTAGCTTGAATGACAAGGGATAGGAAGACCTGGAGTCAAGAGTTTTACCTACCACAGTAGAGCCTGTTTTTACCCAGAAGAGGCTGCCTGTGCATGTGGGCTCTCCTGGAGCTGAGTTTAAGGAGTATTGAAAGGGAAGAGAGAGTAAGAAAGCAGGGTCATAGGGCCATGGAACCCAAACGTTGCTACTGCTTTAAAATATGGTAGTGCCTGTGTATTACAAAAGATGTGGTCTTCTCTATTTGGAGCTCAAGGCAATTTATTATGTAGGTAGTTGCTTTTTAGAACATTCTTTTTTTTTTTTTTTCTGACTTGTTTTTGACATCTCCAAGTTAGGCTATTGATGCCACTCATGCTTGAGAGAGTGAAACTAGTTACACGTTAGCACTTAATGAGCTTGTTGCTTCCAGGACTATTTACCAGGGAGAGAGGGTGGTACCTAACGCTGAGAAATGACAGCCAACGGTTACATAAGCCTGTCATGATGGCTACTGGAAACATTCAGGGAACAAAGGGGCCCCCTGCCCTCCTGATAACATCACTTAAGTGATGTCCTTTTCATCCTGTTGTAAGGCTTATTCTGTCTCTACTGCAGTTCAGAAGGGAATCTTAGAAGGGGTATTATGCTTCTCTTTAGCCATCAAATGTTTATTAAACTTAAAAAAAAAGTTTGTTTTTGAGAGAGAGAGCATGCATGCGTAGGGGAAGGGCAGAGAGAAAAGGAGACAGAGGATCCGAAGCAGGCTCCACGATGTAAGCGCATAGCTCGACATGGAGCTTGAACCTGGGAACCAAACTGAGATCATGACTTGAGCTGAGGTTGGATGCCCATCCGCCTGAGCCACCCAGGCACCCCAAATGTTTATTAAACTCTTAATATTTGCTGGGCATTGTGCTTGGGAATTTTAATATAAATAAAATATTATTCCCTTTTTAAAGGGTCCACTGTCAGGTTCAGTAGTTCTTAGTTCCTTGCATTTGCATTCTCAAAATTTAGGCTCCCACTCTGAGGACTTAAGACACTTGACATTGCCCCTTGTGGTCCATTTAGAGGTCAGAATAAATTGCCTTCCATGTTTAAACAGATTCTATAACTTTTAGGGTTCCCACTTATGCCCACTTTGTAGAAGGAAATAGCCCACCACCCCACCCTCCACCATATCTCCTTCTGTTACCCCAGGCCTGACTCTGTTGATAAGCATGCAGTATTAGGCTCTTTTTAAAAAATTGCTACTCATGATAGAATATATTGCTTTATTTTTCAAACTCAATGTGCCCCTTTTGCTAATGTTGACATGACAAGATTTTCTTACCCTGGACATCTTAAATCTGGACTCTTCCAAGCCTGAGCTTTACCTTATAAAGCTCCATTGTTGCATTCTTGGAATTCAAGGTAGTTATGATTATATTTTACTCAATTCCTATGAAATTCTGTTGTTAACAGGGACATTCTGGTGGGTCAGAAGATGAACTTGTAGCTACGTCAAAACTATTTCACTCTCAACAAAGCAAAGATACAGTGGCTCTGGGTGCTTCTCAGTAGCCAGGGATATGCTTCTTTCTTCATTGATCCTATTAAGTGACCAGATCCTGTCTTTTGGGGTAAAAAATATCCATGTAATTATATGCTCTAATTTATCATTCAGTGATCATATTAGTTATGTCGCCTTCTTGCATTCCGTCATCTGAGCTCCCCCTGAGCTGTGAGGCTATTACCCTTTCAGGAAGGCACTGACTTATTCATCAAGGGGGACTACTTCCTCTCCATTCTGCTCTGTCTCCCTGGAAGCCTTCCAACAGGACATCAACATTTACAAATTGATTTGTACTACCTTGGCCAGAATGTAATTCTAATTCCAGTTTCATCTCCTGTAGGCCTTCTACAAAATTCCAACTATTCCTGTCTGAGTTTCCCTTTCTTGTAGTCCAATCGTTGCCCCTCAGCTTTATTTATTTGCTGATTTTTTGACAAAAATCTACCTTTTGTCAATCTTCTTTATCCTTCAAGGGCCCTATTTATTTTCTAGCTCTTCCAAGAGGCTTACCTGAATACTCAAGCTAACTTCAAAGTCACAATCACTTATATGCTACTAATTTGGTACTTAATTATTAAACACCTTCTATCACAGTGTAGCAGTTAAGGTCATAGGCCTTAGAGATAGTTCTCTGGGTTTTTGAGCTGCTTAAATTTGGGCAAGTTATTTACCACTTCTAGGTTTCAATTTCTCCATTGGCTTGGTAAAACAGGGCTAAGAATGACCTTTCCTGGTATCACAGCAGAGTCCATCTAGTGTTCTGTATGTAGTAGATGCTCAAGAAGTAAGGAGGAAGTGCTTGAAGCTTCTTTTTGACAATGATGGGTTTGCTTTAGAAAACAGTTTCCTGGGACACCTGGGTGGCTCAGTGGGTTAAGCATCCTACTTTGGCTCAGGTCATGCTCTCACGTTCTGTGAGTTCGAGTGCTGACAGCTCAGAGCCTGGAGCCTGCTTCGGATTCTGTCTCTCTGCCCCTCCCCCACTTGTGCTCTGTCTCTGTCTCTTTCTCTCAAAAATAAATAGACGTTAAAAAAAAAGTTTCTTAAAAAAAAAGTAGTTTCCTGCTGCAAAATTTCTCATATATGTTGAATAAAAGTGGTCTATAGGCAAAAATCTTTTTGAATTCTTAGATTAAGGATTATGGACTAATGCATATGGTCTCAAATTTTCTGAATTAACAATGTGATGAAATTAACTCAATCTCATTGGAGCTCAAAACAGGGTGATAACAATTGTCATATACTTCCCTGACAGGTGTCAGAAGAATGAATAACACATTAACAAAAGAGTGTGGCCATATGTAAATTACTGAAACATTGAGAGTTTCTGGCCTTTCTCATGAATGATATTGAAAGGTATTTAAATAGATTTTTAGGAAGTTTTCTTTGTGAATTGGTTTCTCTTAGATTTTCCCAGCAGTCTTCTTGGTCATGTTTAACCATTGTCATTTAAGTGAGGATTGATTTAGT
>NW_026057582.1:80394826-80503591 GCF_023721935.1 Panthera uncia | reverse complement strand
TTTGTTTTTTTTTTTTATTTTTTTCCCCCTTCTTTTTTTTTTTTTTTTTTTTTTTTTTTTTTTAGGGAGTTTTTTTTTATGATCTACCCCCCCCCCCCCCCCCCCCCCCCCCCCCCCCCCCAGCCAGAGAGCTTGTTTTAATGTTATTTTCAGAGAGTTACTGGCTGGCCCTAATTTGGTGTATCCTGTAGGTCAAGGCTTTTCATTTTGTGCCATCATATTGTCCCTCTTTTGAAGCCTCTCTGGTTAGCTCATAATTTCTAGTTTGAGTTCTGTCACAAGTAACCTGTGGGATCTTAGGACCTTATTTTCTAAATAAAGAGATAAATTTGATGATCCTCAGTAATTCTGAACATTAGCATATTTCCTTTAACATCACCATCAATTGTATGTATGTGGTGGAGGAAACACTATATTAACTGTATACAGTTTTTATATATGATTTTTTATAATAAATGGCCAGTATAATTTTATGCCATTTTCATAACTACCACAATCAAAATTTGTGTTTAAGCCTTTTACACTTCAGCATTCAAATGTTCTTAGTCACTGACATTTATAAATGACATACTGGTACACTGTTCTTGATTTTAACTGCATCATTTTTAGGACTTAGAGTGTAATCTTGTCGAGATTTCCAGAACTTTGCATTTTCATTTACTTTTTGGTTCAATTCATACATATGAAATATTACATATAAACATATGATATATAATCAATACATAATATATCACATATATGCAATATATAATCCACTAAAGAGAACAATGATGTAATATATATATAAATTATACTTTATATATATAACTTTTCCTTAATTGAATTATATATCAAATATAATATGTATTGAATATATATAATTTTATCCTTAATTGAATTGTGTATTGAAGGTCAGCTGGAAGATTTTGTCAGATAGATGTTCTAGCTGAAGGTTAGTCTCCATGATACATGGATTCATTCTTCCAATTTCTACTAATTTAAACAATTCTGAGTGGTTCCTGAAGCTTCTGTTGCCTCTGATCACGTTGCCTGTGTGAAACAAATTTCTGTAAATTGAACACAATTGGAAAAATTAATGCTATATTACGTGTGTGTGTGTGTGTGTGTGTGTGTGTAATCTTTTGAAGATATTTTAAACCAAAGGTTGGAATCCAAATTTGAGTTAAAAATTCAATAAAATTGGTTCCAACAATAAAAATAACATGACTGAAGTGGTTGGATGAATGTTCACCTTCAAATGTTTACCATTTTGCAGATGTGCAGGCAATAATGACTATTGGCACTTCATAACTTATTCTGCTGCCTAGAGGTTGTCAGATATTTTTTTAGACATCTATTCTGTGGATCTCAATTTTAGAAATGTTACAATGGAAAAATTATATCTTGGAAACAAGAAAGCATGGTGTATAACTGTCAATCAAGTGTAACTTATTTTCCCTTGCTGCCCTGCTCCCAAAGGCATGTTAGTATTACTTATATTGTTTTGCCATAAATATGGCCCTTAAAATATTTAAGGGTTTGAAAGCCACAAATATTGATGATGTTGGGTGTGGCCCAAATAAAGGCCACTATATTGCATGAAAAGCTTGGTAAGAGTTTTGGTACCCTCTCATTCTTCAGGGGAGACTTTCTGTTAAGGTATCAGAGGCTTTTCCCTTGCTTCAGGAAGCCCATTGTCCTGTCCAGGCAGAGAAATTAAATTGGTTGGATATTTTATAGATCTCTCTTGTTCCTCCTGGACACAGAAGAGAAAGCCCAACACCTGACGCTTGGAGAGCTTAAGCCTCTGAGTGAAAAATTGCCATGAATTTGAATGAAGATAAGAGAGAAGGGGACAGTGAAAGATGTTCCAGTGGTGAGAGATCATCGGTGTTGGCGGCTGCCCCTCCCTCTTATCTCACCTAATGGCGGTTGCCTGCCAATGTTTATTTGTCCATTGCCATTCACCAGCTGCTCCTCTACCATGTTGTTTTCCTTCCCAGATGGCAACACGATGTTCCACGATAAAACTGACACAAAAAACAATGCAAAATTTGTCTAAGAGAGGTTCAGCAAGCATGAGAAAAACATCTGATATCTCTCGGAGCCCGCCAAGTTCGCAGCTTACAGTGCCAGAGTAATTATGGGATGATTTGAACAGAGGCAATGCATGGGGAAGCCACTTCTAAATGTATCAGGTAGGTTTCCAGAAGAGGCAAAACATTCAGCTTTCTCGTTCCTCTGGCATCCTGACAGAATCAATGAGTGCTGCCTCTGGCTCCCAGAAGCCTAGTACATTATGGAATCTGTGCTTTACCCCATGCCGCCTAATTAATGGCCCACTATTTTAAAAACTCTTTTATTCAATTAGACTCTGCTTTCAATACGATAAACACTCTTGCTATCAAAATCCTGGGAAACCAACATTTATAGGCTGCCTTCTTGCCAAAGCATCTGCTTTTCTTTTGCTCTTGTTCTTTTATTTGGTCCATTCTTCATTTGGCTGTTTGATTCTGTAAAAATTGACTGCTATTTTGGGGAATTATATGAAAGGAGAGGGTTCCTCTGCCATTTTGGTATTCTGAGGGCTATTTCTCCCTTAGCCTCAACACAGGAGCACAAACCAAAGAGAATCATTTTATTATTATAAATTCCAAAGAGCCACAGATGTTGTTTAAAATGTTGTTTGTTTGTTTTTATTATGAACTTTATTGTCAAGTTGGTTTCCATACAACACCCAGTGCTCATCCCAACAGGTGCCCTCCTTAATACCCATCACCCCCCCACCCCTCCCTCCCACCCCCCATAAACCCTCAGTTTGTTCTCAGTTTTTAACAGTCGAATCAGAGGCTTTTTATGTCTTTTGGCAATACAGTGTAAAAGGCAAGGGTCGTGGAATTCATATATGATCACAAAATTTCATCACTATTACTCAAAGCACTGCCTTTTATATGGGTTACCATTATTACATTCTTCATCAGGTCAGATTTTTAGGTGGAATACTAAAGAGTTCTTTCTTAATTTGACCACGTGTCTCTTCATTTGACTTAGAATTGACTCCTAGGGATAATTGCATTCATGTCTGTTGGGCCAGATTTTTTCATAGTTACAGTTTATTTGACTTACTTTAGAGACAATACTGAGAAAAATAGTTTTAAAAAATTCTATCTTGCATTCTAGGAATCTCCCCCAAACTGGTTCGACTGTGCAACTGTTGATTTTAAAATATTGTTAGTGAAAATAAAGAATAGAAAATGCCCAATAATCTTTGGTGAAAAATACTATTTTACTGAATTAAGTCACTCTTTCTGACTTACAAGTGGAGTAATGTATTGATAAAATTTAAAAACAGATTTTGCATTTATTTGGTCTGGGAAGGAAGTTTTTATCGTTGGTAGTATCTAACGAAAACCTGTTCAAGAAATGTTGACACCTTCCCACATATAGGGAAAGGCTGTTGAAAGGCCTCAAGATTTCCTGAATAAGACCTGAGTTTACATATTATCGGGGCCATTAACATTGGCTCTGTTACTTAACCTCTTGTAATCGCTGTGTCCTTTTCTGGAAAATGGAAGGAAATATGAGTAATTGTTACCAAATACAAATGTTGCAAGGTTCACATCAGTTGACAGATGCAAAAGAATTTTATAAGTTGTAAAGCATGGTACAACTATTTAGGTAGTATCAATGACATGTTTCTCTGTTTAGTTGTATCTTCATAAAGTCTTACTTGTTCTTAAACTCTAACTTTCCTTCAATAAGTGATTTCTTTTTCTTTAATTTTATAATTTGTTCTTACAATCTCAGATATCCTGGGGTACAGGGCCGTGTAGATTTTATGACTGTTGTGAATATTTGACCTTCTAAGGACAGAGGAAAGTTCTGAATATATTAACTTTTGAGGCCATGCTCTAAATCGGTTTTGTAGGAAACAGCATCATTTGACATTTCATCCTTTTTGCAGGACAGATTGTTGGGCATCTTCCAAGTCAGCGAGAGCTGAACTTGAACTTTTTTCTTCCAGCATTGAAATCATTTGACTGTCTATATACAGGTGGAATTAATACAATGTTTATATTCTAGTTCCTCTTCATGTTAGATCAAAATGATTGCATGGAACAGAGCAAGGTCAGGTTGAGGACTCTCAGAATATTGAGAGAGGGTGATTTTACTAATCCATGCCTGTTAGAGTTCATATTCATCCAGAATAGAGGAGTGGTTCTGAATTCTGGCCTATAATCACCTGTATAGCATTTGTGCCTGTTTGATTTCAGTTCTTCACAGATACTGTAGCTTACTTAATTATCTGTGGTGAAGTAAGGAATTCACACTGATAGCCAGCAGAACCCATGTCCAAACATTATGACTTAAATGGTTTGGGGTGGCTTTTCATTATCAAAATTTTTAAGCTCCCCAAGTGTTTCTAAGGTACAGTTAGGCTGAGAACGACAAATTTAGAGGTGAGTAGCAATTAATTAACTACCGATAGGTACACACTGCTTAGGTATTTGGCTAGGTGAGGTGAGGCATGATTTTTGAGTGATCACTTGAACCCAGATGCCATGATGATATAAAAGTCATGTTTTTGAGTTATAAATATTGACCCTGAAAGTTTACATTTTCCTGCTCATTAATTTATTTAGTTTTTTAATATTAAACTTGGTGTTTCCACATGAAATACTAAACATAAGTCACCAAGTTTCCAACTTGGAACAATGGATAAAATAAATTTCCTAATGGTAAATATTGACAAATGTACAATCCATATACATGAAAGGTTTTTGAGCCCAAGAGGAAAAGGGTCATACGACCAAAATGTTTAAGGACCACTGCTCTAATCTATTATTTTACTTTCTCCAGAGCTTTCTGTCTATCTGGAATTGCCTTGTTTATTTGTATATGTAATGTGTGACTTTCCCAATTAGAATACAAATTCTCTAAGTACAGTTTATTCACTGTCGGACTTCCAGTGCCTAGAAGTGTCTGGTGCAAGTGTCTGGTGCGAAATAGGCACTATGTGTTGAATTATGTACTTTAAACATTCATATGTTTACGTTTTAATCCCCATTATCTCAGATTGTGAGCTTATTTGGAAATAGGATTGTTGTAGATGTAATTAGTTAAGATGAGGTCATACTGGAGATGGCCCCTAATTCAGTATGATCAGTGCCCTTACGAAAGGGAGAAGTTGGGCATAGACATACACACAGGGACTGAAGTTCTGTTGCCCCAAGCCAAGTTACTGAGAGAAGCTAGGAGAGAGGACTGGTAAAGATCCTTCTCTAACACCTTCACAGGGAGCAGGGCCCTGCTGACACCTTGATTTCAGACTTCTGGCTTCCAGAACCACGAGACATTAAGTTTCTGTTCTGTGCCACCCAGTTTTTGGTAGTTTGTTTTGGCAGCTTGAGGGAATGAATATAGTAGGTATTCAAAAAGATTGGTTAAATGCATGAATCAATTACTGCTTCATGTGTACTACCACATTTCCACAGCTATCTGACCAAATAGTGCTATGGTATTCTCTTTCTGCTTGTGAAGAAACTGAGGCTTAAAGAGGTTAAGTAACTTGCCCAAGGTTACGTCTCTTTGCCTCCTTAGTCAGATATCCTAAGCTCTACACTGTGTGGTCTAGCATATATACTATATAATAATATATATGAAAACAGCAGGTCACCATGAGTAAGTAGCACAATGCTCAGAAAAAGTACTCAACTTGGAAGCCTAGTATCTGGAATGTCAAGCATTGAATCTTTCTCTCTCTCTCTCTCTCTCTCTCTAAGATTGATTTTTTTAAAAATGTTTATTTTATATTAGAGAGAGAGAGAGAGATAGTGCGTGTGCACTCACACATGAGCGAGGGTGGGAGGGGCAGAGAGAGAGGGAGAGAGAGAATCCCAAGTACAGAGCTGACAGCACGTGAGGGGTTGATTTCACGAATGGTGAGATCATGACCTGAACCAAAATCAAGAGTTGGATCCTTAACCGACTGAGCCACCCAGGTGCCCCAAGCGTTCAATCTCTTATTCAATTTAAAGATCCTCCCCGGTCTTCACCCTATATCTCCCAGCCTGACTCAGGCTCAGAAATCTGCAGTGGGGAAAGAGGGGGATGGAGTCTGTCTTTGCTTTCTGTATTCTACCTTGTCCTACATATTTCTCAAGGTTAGGGTGAGGTGAGGAAGAGGAGGAGAAGGATGACTCAAAGTCTTTCTTAATTAGTATAGTGGTCATATGACTTTGTAGCCCTCTGAGTGGCCGTTGGGATAATTTTTTTTGGTTCTTTAGAGACCTCTATTCTAGCATTGTTCTCTGGCAAAGATGTAGCCTCTGGCTGGCTCTGGCCCTTGTTCTTTCTGTTGGAGTCCCCTGACCCTGTATGGTGACCACTTGGGCATGGCCCTTTGATGCCAACTCTAGTCCTCCTACTTTCCTTGGCATCCGTTGTGGCTCAAAGGACACACTTGGCTTGTCTGTCCCATAAACTCTGACAGTACAGGCTGCTTCCACCCTGGCCCTCTCTTGTCCTTGGCCATAAAAGGCAGCAGTTCCTGCAAGCTTCACAGATTTGGATTGTTTCCAGACTAGTCAGCCTCCAGGTTCTGTGTCCTCCAAACTTCAGGGGTTGCACATTAAGCCTTCTGAGAGGTTTCCCTGAAGCTTCCCTTACTTGGCTTGAGTGGCTGGGGTGGGAAATATCCTGATACATCTGGAATTAAATAAAATGTTTATTTATTTATTTTGAGGGGGGGGGCAGAGATAGAGACACAGAGAGAGCAAGCATGAGTGGGGGAGAGGCAGAGAGGGCTTGAGAGAGAGAATCCCAAGCAGACTCCCATGATGCTGGTACAGAGCTGGATGTGGGGCTCCATCCCACCAACCATGAGATCATGAGCTAAGTTGAAATTAAAAGTTGTCTGTTCAACTGACTGAGCCACCCAGGCACCCCTAGATTTTAAAGTCCGTTTCATGATGTCATTATAGATCAAATCTTGCTAGGAATGTTATGACTACAATACCAAAAATACTGAGTATAATATAAACGTACATGTTCCAATCCATGGATCCCTCATTTTGAGCAATTCAGCTGCTCTTAATAAACATCCTCTATATACCAGGGAGTCCACTAGGATAAGAGAAAGTCCCAGTTCCTAAATTGATGTCCAACAAATTCCTTTGGACAGTAGCCTAATGTGCATGTTAATGGACCTTGGGTGAGGACTAGAGAATGAGCAGAGCACTAGGAAGACAGATTGAGGAATTCTGTGGGTTTGTGTGCACTCGCATGGCTTTGCTGTCAGCCAAGATGAACACCACTGGCCAGGCATTGGACTCATCACAGGCATGAGTGCAGACAGGCCAATCAGACTGGTCGTCCCATGTTTACATCTGAAAACTTGAAAGGTTCATACTGCAGCTGGAGGGAGAGCCTAGTACAATATGAGGTGATATTTTATACTAGTTTATTATCTTGGGCAAAGCATTGCATTAACTTGGATGGTATATCATAGAAAAGATGTGTGGTTTGGTAAACAGAGCTTGGGTCAGATCATCCCTGTATGCATCTCAGCTCTTTAATTTAGTGAGGTGTGTAGCCTTGGACATATTCATTTAAACTCTCTGAGTTTCAGTTTCCTTACCTGCCAAACATGGGTAATGAAACTTTATGCATACACATCCACTATGCTTAGCTAGCTAGATCTTTTTACCTTGTGCCATATATGATTTAAATAAATACAGATAAAACTCGTGGTTGGGGGGAAATACAGATAAAGTGGGTAGTAAAGATTGGGGGAGAGGGTGAAATATAGAATTATAGTTCATATACTATATTACAGAAATAATACCTATTAAAATGCCTTGTAAACTTTGATTCAATATTAGTTAAAAATAATGTTTAAATTTTTTTCTAGGTACTAGCTCTAATGAACACGCTCTCACTAAATTTGGATCATAAAGATGCCTGAGGTTTCTGCAGAACTTCTGTTTGTTTTCCTCTAACTTATTTTTTAAAAATTTTATTTAAGTTCAAGTTAGTTAACATATAGTGTAATAATGATTTCAGGGATAGAATTTATTGATTCATCGCTGATATGTAGCACCCAGTGTTCATGCCAACAAGTACCCTCCTTAATGCCCATCACCAGTTGAGCCCATCCCCCCTACCCAAAACCTCTCCACCAACCCCCCAGTGTTTTGTTTGTATTTAAGAGTCTTTTATGATTTTATTTCTGAATTTCTGAAATTAATATTATAAAATATTGTGGAACTGATACTTATTTTTATTTTTTAAAATTAATTGATGTATTTATTTTGAGAGAGAGAGAAAGCATGAGCATGAGTGAGGAGGGGCAGAAAGAGAAGGAGAGAGAGAATTGCAAGCAGGTTCCATGCCTTCAGCATACAGCCCAACATGAGCTCACTTAGGTAATGTGAGATCATTACCTAAGCTGAAACTAAGAGTCAGACACTTAACTGACTGAGCCATCCAGGTGCCCCTGGAACTGATTTTTGAAATGAGAATCATACTCTGAGATCTAAAGGCTCAGAAGAACAAGCTTAGATATGGCTTCTGTTCTTTCTGAAGATTTCTTTATTTCACATTCCAGTTTTGGCAACACTTTTATTCTGGTTTTCAGTAACTGAATGATTTGGTGTCTGCCAGTCATACCTGTACCAGTCTTTAGGTCTGACAGATATTAATCTCTCTCCAAAACACATGACCCTTTAGCCCCCTTTTTTCTGCTTGTATGCACACACACACACACACACACACACACACACACACACCCCTCCTCTTATGTGCACTTTAGTATGCTTAATAAACTCTAGTGATCAAGTAGGGAGTTCTTTAGTCAGTAGGAAATTGTCTCATTTGTCTCTGGAAGAAAAAATTCTTAATTACCTTTTAGAGAATTTGTTTAGATTTAAGTGATGTTAGAGTGTGGGTAAAGTTTTCCTTTAGGGAGGTGCAAAGCTTTCTATGTTAAGAGCCTATTAAGAGCAGAGAGTGATTTTTGCATTTATTCGTTAGTTTATTCAGCAAACATTTATTCAGCACCTACTAGATGCCAGTCAGCATTCCAGGCACTAGGGGTGTATCAATGATCAAAAGAGAATGAAAAAGGCAAAGATCTCTCATTGATCTAATTTTTATTTGGGCATCAGCTATAAACAAGATATTTAAGTACAGTATTTAGTGCTAGGACCTAAGGAGAACAAGGAAATCACAGGCAGGCAAATGAATCACTAGAGGAAGGGGAGTTCAGTTTGGAAAGGTAGCCAGAGAAGGTCTCACTGAGACCCTGACTTATGAATTGGCTTATGGGGCTGGGCAGGCTCGGGCTTATTCTGGAAGAGCAAGTTCAGAGACCTGGAGGTGGCAGTGAGCTTGCACTGGAGAGACTGGAGAGCAGCCTCTGTGGCCAGAATAGAGTGAGTGTGGTAGTGGGAGGTGAGGTCATTGTTAATGGGGAATGAGGGGCGCTCATAGAGGTCTTGTACACCACAATGAGGACATCAACTCTTATCTTGAGGCCAGTGGGGAACCATTGGAAGGCTTTGAGTGAGAAGTGATATCTCACAAACAGTTTAGTGGGGTCACACTTGTTACTTTGATGAGCATAGCCTACAGAGGTAGAAGTGGAGACCAGGTGGTAAGAAATGATCAACTTCTGGGTGTATGTTAAAAGTAGAGCCAATGGGATTTGCTGTGGGACTACTAGATGAGGAGGTGAGAAAAAGAGTTAAAGATGGCTCCAGGGCTTTTGGTCTGAGGAACTGGAAGAACTTAAGTCATGGTGGGAAACATCAAGGAGACATGTGTCCCCCTCTCTTCTCTTCACTCCTCTCTCCTCCGCTCCTACCCCCACATTGCCTCTTCTACTTTCTTCAGCTCTTTACACCTCATTCACTGATATCTTGTACCTTCAAGCTCAGGAGTGTTCCATTTCTTTCTGTGACATATCAAAATATCATTTGCCGTCTTGTTTACTTTTTCCATTTATTTTTAATTTATATTTACTAAAAAGAAAAAAAAAGCAGAAAAACTCCTGAAGAGCTAGATACAATATGGTGGGAATTATGACCTTTCAATCCAGAGCCTCTCTTGTCTTCTCTTCTTAACATACAATGAAGCCAGAAGACTGGTGGAGTGGATATTAGGAAATCAACATTATTGTTTAGGCTCTGTGATCTTGGGTAATAAGCACATATTTTCCAGACTTTAATTTTGTCATCATTAAAACCCAACAAAGGGTTCGTGGCTGGTGATGGAACTTCTGGAGATGACAGCTAGTGAGCAGACAATTAGATTTCATCTTCAGCATTTCTACTGGTCACAAGCAACATGGCTCTCTGAATGATACAGTATCCTTGGAGTTGCTTCCTATTGATGAGATATCACTAGCAACATAACAACAATTTCTTAAGTACCTGTTCTTTTCTAGGTATGATGCTAAATGCTACAGAGAATATCAAACATGAGAAACTTATGTTCTTCACCATAATCATAGTCATTTGCACAACCAACCCACTGAAGGGCGTTGTGTGCTATGGTGACAAAAGGCCAAAATAGTGGAAGGAAGATTAATTCTAACTAGAGAGCATTCATTATAAAAGACTCTTAAGAAATTCACATTTGAGTTTCATCTTGAAGAAAGAGTGAGATTTTTATAAGTAGAGATAAATAGAGGAGCATGAAGAAAGGTATAGTATGCTGATGGGAAAGTACACTAACAAATACAGAAAATAGTGAATAGTTTAGCTTGGAGGGTAAGGATGTATTAGAAAGTCTCAAATGCCTCCCAGAGGGGAATAACTTTGATGGCCAGGAAATGGCCAACCTCAATATTGTTTCAGGCCTTCAAATCCGTTTCTACTCATCCTTAATTCCACTCCTTTCTATCACCATCTGACCCTATTTTGTTTCCTGCATTCTCTTCTTTTAAGCCAAGCTCCTTGAACAGTGCATTCCCTTTGTTCTATAGGACATTTATTGTACTCAGCTTTCTTTTTTTTTTTAATTTTTTTAATGTTTTATTTATTTTTGAGACAGAGACAGAGCATGAGCAGGGGAGGGGCAGTGAGAGAGCAAGGCACAGAATCCGAAGCAGGCTTCAGGCTTTGAGCTGTCACAGAGCCTGACGCGGGGCTCAAACTCATGAACCGTGAGATCATGACCTGAGGTGAAGTCGGATGCTCAACTGACTGAGCCACCCAGGCGCCCCATCACTCGGCTTTCTTAAGCCCTATCTGCATGTAGCTTTGTAGTGTATGCTGTTCAATTTTACATCTAAAGTCATAGAACATTTGGAAGCAATGGTTAGTGAACATCTTTGTATATGAAATCTCTAGGCCATTTCCTTTTTTTTTTTTTTTTTCAATTTTTGAAATGTTTTGAGGAAAAAGAATGTGAGCAGGAAAGGGGCAGAGAGAGAGGAGACAGAATCTGAAGCAGGCTCCAGGCTCTGAGCTGTCAGCACAGAACCCAAGCCTGGGCTCGAACTCCCAAACTACAGGATTATGACCTGAGCCAAAGTCAGGTGCTCAACCAGTTGAGCCACCTAGGTGCTGCTAGGCCATTTTCTAATCACCAGTGAATTTAGGCTTTCACTATTTTATTAAAATATCCATATATATTCGATCCCCTTTTCTTTTATGACTTTGTTATTTAATTCTCCAATATCCCCCCGCCTTGTGTCATCAAGTCTAGAAACAATTCACTGATTTACTAATTGCCCTTGAGAATTCCGTTAATAATCTTAAAATGTATAACATGAAGCACTGCTTTTGCTGTATAAGTTTGGCTTTGTAAAGATTTCTGCAAATTGTATCAGTAACACAGGAGGAAATGTAGACACACATTTTATTCCTAAACAAGGAATATACATTACTATTACTTTACCCAAATCAGACCATTAACAATCTGTGTGTATGTACTATGAGCCTACATCAGGGGATTTTTAAGATGTGGGAGTCCATGAGAACTGATGATGAATAACTTACATCTTTCTTTTCACTAATCTCTCACAGACATTTAACATTTCTTAGTTAATTATTATGCCACATTAGCTCTATCAATTCTTGTGAATTTGTCACCAGTACATATCATGGATTCTTTTGGCGTATTATTATTGTTGCAGGTCCCTCAAAATGTCATTCGTGGTCATCACTACTTTAAATTACAGTAGTTATTAAATCCACCATTAGATATTGATGTTTAATAAGCTGAAGAAGCACCGTATTATTTCATCATCATTTTTTATGTTAAAATATTTTAATGTATTTAAATATAATTAGTTTCTTTGTTATTCTCTGTATTTTATTATAAACATTAAAAACTTATACTCAGAAAGGATCCATAGATCTCACCAGATTGTCAAAGGAATCCATGGCACACAAAAAGTTAACCCTGAACTACATAATGTTTTGAATTAGGTATTAGATGTTAATGATTTGATTAGAATGACAGACAAATAGGAAGAAAGAAAGAAAGAAAGAAAGAAACCATTGCATAAGGTCAGACTTCCTCCTTTGACTCTCCTTTTCATTAATCAGTAGATGATCCAAAAGCAATGGACACTCTCTTAACATGTTGATAATATAGCTATAGCAAAGGATTGAGCATATTTTCCATAGAACCTCCTTTTCTATTTAACTAAAGGGTTATGCATAGTGATCAAATACAGAATGCTTCAGCTCAGAGAGAAATTTAAAAAACCTAGAGCAATCTTGGAAATGTTAATATATCCTACCTTAATACCATATTTTCTTTGTTTGAGTATATATTTGACAAAGGGGAAATGCTAACAAATAATTTCTAGAAATGAGACTTATTGCTTTGTCTCTTGATTTGAATATTTCCTCAAGCAACTATCCTTTAAGATTATGTATATATACACAAATACATTTATATGTATAGGTCTGTATTTATGTACACATACATGGACATACATAGATATCAAAGTTTTATCTACTGTGTAGTGAAAAGTCATTTTTATTAATGATACACTTTATAGCTAAGACTTAAAATGGGAGTTTTCTATTGCCTTAAATACTAATATTCTCTATTATAAATCTCTCTGATTCTTATCTATTGGGGTTTTAAAAAATGAATTTATAAAATTTCAACTAATTAATTACTTTGTCCAATTAGATTGTGTTATAATTTAGTCATCAGTTCCTCAAATATTAGTATAAAAAGTAAAATTTTGCATTTTAAAATTTATATTTGAAACAAATTGTTTATTTCTGGCAAAATTATTTGTTCCATTTATGTGCTACACTATCTATTTATCCATTGACACATTACTTTTGAGCCTTTGCCACAGCTTCTCATTGAAAGCAAGGTTTTTATTTTAGTTACTTTATAAAGCCTTTCTGTTTTAGGAAGAGGCAGAGGTGATTTATACCTTCTACATACCCCTTCCAAAAATAGTCGTTTAAAAGACTATTCATAAATTTTTTTCTATGCAGATATTGACTAGACTCGAGTGTGACCTATTACTATCTTGCTGTGATAGGTTTTATTCTATTCGTGTATATTGGGTATCTCTAGTTGAGTTTATGTTTCAAGTCCTTTCTTTAAATGTCAGCCCCTGAAGTAGTTAAGTGGACTGAGTCCCTCTGATTGGGTTCCATGGTCCTTGGCACCATTTGTTGTCTTTCCAGTAAAGTAGTTGCCTAGGTCCCCTGGATCTGTCAGAAGCTCAGTAAACACCAATTCATGATAAATGGTGCTGTCTGATCAAAATGTTCCAACTACCGGTGCACCTGCATGGCTCAGTTGGTTAAGTATCCAAATCTTGATTTCGGCTCAGGACACGATCTCACTGCTCATGGATTCGAGCCCCGTGTTGGGCTCTGTGCTGACAATGATGATCGTGTGGAGCCTGCTTGGAATGCTCTTTTTCTCTCTTTGTCTCTCTCTGCCCCTTCCCTACTCATGCTGTCTTTCTCATTCTCTCAAAACAAACATTTAACGAAAATGTTCCTACTACATTTTAAATCTCTTTTGATGTAAGTGCTGATAAAACTTTATTCAGTCATATAAGTGGCCATTATACACCTGTTTTATGCTGTGTGATTTAGGCTGTCTGTCGGATAAAGTCAACTTTGTTTTTTGGAATTTCAGAAAGTCATATTTGATAAAGACACAGTATAATACCTGAGGTATGTCACGTTAAAAAATTTCACTTGGGGCGCCTGGGTGGCTCAGTCCGTTAAGCGTCCGACTTCGGCTCAGGTCATGATCTCACGGTCCGTGAGTTCGAGCCCCGCATCGGGCTCTGTGCTGACAGCTCAGAGCCTGGAGCCTGTTTCAGATTCTGTGTCTCCCTCTCTCTCTGACCCTCCCCCGTTCATGGTCTGTCTCTCTCTGTCTCAAAAATAAATAAACGTTAAAAAAAATTAAAAAAAAATTTCACTGCACTTATCAAGCAAGCATCTCCAACACATTACTTAGCATGTCCAACACGGCCACCATACTTAGCACTAATCTAAATAGTAAAGTTGCTGTGCAGATCACCTGAGTAAATACTAAGTTTAGGATATTGCTCAAGATATCTTAAGAATGCTCAAGGATATCTCTCAACAAAGATAGCATTTCCCATGAGAATATATTATAAAGTTGGGTGTTGACCTAGTAGATTGTGGATTTGTTGCCTGTGTATAACTGGGTAGAACTCTTTGCCAAGGTAGAAGTTTGCGGGTTGCAACTGAAATCACACTACATTTTCTACAGGTATTTAAAAGGCAGGGACCTAATAAGGGGACCGTAAAACTTTGAGTTTCTCCTCTTGCCATTGAAAAGCTTATGCCACTTAGTACCTTTGGTTTTGTTTGTTGTTTGTTTGCTTGTTTTGTTGCTGTGCTCAAGCTCTTTGAGTCCTCTTTATCAGGGAATTAAAACAAAATAGGTTGAAGGAAGAAAATCCATTCCAACAATGATGTAACTGAAGATTTTCTCCACATGAATGATGTCACATCCCTCCACCTTTTCAGTCGTTACAGAGCCCCAGTGAATGCCAGGCACTGTGCTAGGTTCTAGGGGTATAGAGATAAACAGTATATAGTCCATGTCCTCAAGGAATTGACAAGCCATTTTGTAAGTAGACAACTGCACTATAGGATGGAATGAAATAAATACTAAATGGAGAGAGAAGAGGACAGATAACTATTGGCCACAACCTGTCCTAAGAGACAGCTTATACGACAGAGAACCATGTGTTCCTTGATGAATTGCTATTAAAATCTAGTGTTCGACTGAGAGGTTAAGAATGTGCTGTGTTTGCCGACCAGGGTTGAGAGGGATGTATAATGAAATTCATTTAATGAGGCTCTCTGAAAGCAGAAGTGCTTTTACTAGAGGCAACTTCCACTTGTCTAGTCATTATTGTGGTTTGCTTATGAGTAAAGGGCTTTGTTGTAAACACATTCTTTTTCTAAAGGGCTCTTTTGACAATGGAAGGGGATTGCAGTTCTCTCTGCAGGCCAAAAGAGGGCACTTGGAGCTCTCCGAATGGCTGTTACAAACTGCATCTGAGCAGGCATTTGGCTCAGATTTGTCAGGATGTTTTCCGACTCCCATAGAATAGATCTGATTAAAATATGGTTTTGGAATCTGGAAAAGATATGGAAGATGCAGGTAGGTAGGCTCTGACTTTGGTCTTTTTGAAACTGAAGATGCACATTTATTTAAGTGCACCTAATGTTAGTGATTCACAATCTTATTCCCTTTGTCTTTATAGAGTAGTAATAGATTAGTGTCAGAAGGAGCTGCTGTCTTGATAGCCACAGAATACAGCAGCAAAAGACTAATGTTTATATTCACCTTGAAAACTTACCTTTATAGATGTGTAGCCAAAACTTTTCTCATTGGTGCTTTGTTTGGTATTCGATTATGGAAGCTTCTCTCCTTCCTTTTATTTCCTTTAAAAGTCCTACATTTGTCAGCTGGGAATGTTGTTGGACTGTTCTGAGGTCTCTAGGACTATGGCAGCTCATAAAGTTTGGAAGATGGGGCTATTAAGCTTGAAACTAACATCCTGAAGATAGGTTTGTGGAGTCAGTATAAACATGACTGACCAACTTTGTTCACAATTGCAAGGATTAGTTTTATTTTTGTTTTGCCTTTAAGGGCAATCCTGCCTAGAGGCCAGGATGAACTAGGAGATCTCTTGAGGTAAGATCAAGGACACTATAAGAATTTCCATTAATCCTTTGAAAACAAAATAATGAACGGGCCAGAGCATGGATGTGAACTAGGATTCTTGAGTTTTAGCCTCCATCCAAAGTGGACTGAGTTGTAGAGTAATCTGAGAGCTTCACCGTTTTACATTTTAGTTGTCTTCTCAATTAATGGAAAAAAATAGATTTGCCCTTATTCATTTGGACTTCTCCAGGAGGATTAATTTTCACAGAAGCGCTGGTGACAAATCTACAGAAGTGTAAGGACCATTTGTTTCTTTTAAATCTCTATTGTCTATGGGTTCTAGTAGTAACCAAATGAGTACTTGTTGTATGAAGGAAGTGAAAAGGATACATTGTTTTCTTAAGACAGCACACTTTGTTATTTGATACTCTATAGGCAAAAAAATTTCCAATATTAGTGCTGATACCTTACATGTATATACCACTTCAGAGCTTACAAATGCCTTTTTGTGTATGTTATTTCAGTTTCATCCTCAGTTCTGTAATTGAGGAAAATAGGGTTCTGAAATTTTCAACAGTCTTCAAGGGCAGACATAAGTAGGGTGACCATATCATTTATTGTTCAAATGAGGATAGTTTTGAGATGGAAAGGGAATTGCATTGATAAAGTATGTCACTTCAACAATGCACACTGGTCTGTTCTGGCAACATGAAGTGTATGGTGCTTCTATTACTAAGTAACAAAGTGAGGACTTGTATCTGGGTCTTCTGACTCTGGTTGGAACACTGTGCTCTCAAAGGTATAATTTCTGCATCTTCCCGTTGTTGGCAAAGTCATAATAAATGATCATGAGGCATTGCAAGATCCTGTAGTACCATATGAATATTTACCAAACTCAACTGTAGTCAACAGAATTTTGGAATTAAGTGTATTTTTTTTTTGTCTTAGGATTCTTTAGAAATGGGCAAACTATGGAAGACTGAAATACTTGCTTAGTTTAAGCACTCAGTACCCTTACTGTGCCAAATAATAGAGGGTTCTGTGTATCCTTTACGTGTTAGCAACAACAATTTATATATGCCACGGAGATTAATATTCTTCCCACTTTATAGATGAGGGAGATGCATTTGTGGTTTGTCCCCATTATAATCAATCTGCCATCATGATGAGACTCAGTTATTAACTCATGTTAACATGCCACTTATTTCATGTAAAAATGTAAAACATACCTTCCCTTCCCTTCATGGATAGGTATCTATGGATATGAACATAACTTTACGTTTTCGCATTTTCACATTTGTATTTTGTACTTGATAATCAAGCCTTAGTTCTCTTATTCGTGCATATCCGTCCCCCACATGTTTGGTTTATATATAGAATCTAAATATTTTGTGCTTCAGTTGGAGTGAAGGAGGTAGGGAGAGTTCCCCAGGATATAATAAAAATAGCAATTTAGAGAGTAAAAGTCACTAAGAACAGGATACCTGGACTTGTACTACGTTGTGAAGATGTTCTTAGCAAAGTTATGATCTCCATGGGCCCCACTATTCTCCCTATAATTCAGGCCTTATTTCTTTGAGTCTTTCTTCTCCTTTTTACCTTAACCAATTATCCATTGCTGTCTGAAATTAATTAGAAATTAGAGTGAATTGGGCTATGCTAGCAGTAACAACCTGAAATTTTCCATAGCTTATAACCACAAAGGTTTAGTTTTTACAAATACGTCTGGGTTGACCCTCCATGTTGTTATCACTTTGGGACCCAGGCTGAAGGCACATCCATTGTGGATAGTGGCCAGTTTTATGGCACGGGGAAAGAAGAAATGGCAAATCACACTCTGGCTCCAAAAGGCTTGTCTTGGAAGTGATACATGTTTTTCTTGCTTACCTATATATGTCCCATGCGAATCACATGGCCAAGTATGATGCCAACAAGGTAAGGGGTGGGGGGACCACGGTGTGGGGACCTGGAGTATTTGACAGAAGAGTAGTAAATGGTCCCATTTAGTCTTTAGCTGAGATACTTTGCTGGAATCACATCTTGTTTCAGAGAACCATTTGGATTCTTTCTTCTCCTTCAATAAGAATTTGACTTTACAAAAACAGTTTGAGATTAAAAACTGAGAGATTTTCATCTTACTAAATAGCACTTCAGTGCTAGTTGGCATGTCTGTTCTCCAGTCAATATTTCTTATCAAATAATAGGCAAATCATCAAGCTAAAGTACTAGCCCTGTCTTAAGGTAAATTACAAAGCAGTGGTTTAAAAACATGTACAATCAATTAGCTACAAAAACACGGGTATTTGTAATTCCAGACTCTAGGAAACTTCTCATTGAGGTCATCAGATAGGTTTGATTTTTGAATTCCAGTTTTTGTATTATTAATTAAAAATACTTATGGAAAATCACAGTATATTTTCTGATATACACCCCTTGGACAGGGGTGCTGCTTTATTAATATTGTCTGATTACAGTGTATAGTATTAAATTTTGTCTTTACCTTTGTCAATTCTAGTACAGAGTTTTTCAGGGTGGAGGAAATTAATTCTTTGCCCCCTGCCTTAATCCTATGCTTCTTTTGGAAGAGGCAGGATTTGAATTTACGAACTCTTCTTTTGACTTCTGCATGGTGAAGAAGTTTGCTGAGGTGCTGGTGACCAAGAAAACAGTGGATTTCTAGGTAAGGGGATACTGTATTCATTCGCCATGTTCCAGGGCATTGACCCCAAAAAGCGATCTTTCCTCCCTCCTGGATGCTCTCTATTAATCTACTTTTGTTTCTTTTATTTCTTGCCCGGCTCCCCCATCCCTCAATTATTTTCTCCTCCTTTGTCAGAGGTTCACGCGTTTGGAGAACAGGGACCGCGTTCCTTTGGAAGGCAGGGGTCACAGTCCAGACACCAACATGTCTTCCATGTTGAGCCCCTTCTCCAGCCAGTGTGTCCCCATGCAGGGCCCCCCATTCTACAGTATTTTCTGAGCGTTGCATCTCCAAGCTCCCTGGTTTAACCCTGACATCTGGTAAACCATCTTGGAAAAGCTTTTTCTGGAATTACTATACATCCCTGCACATATTCCAGATAACAAATGAAAAGTATTTGGGAAAAAAAGAGAAATGAACAGTTCTCAAAAGTTTACTTTAGATTGATTTATTGGATGACCTCTCTGTACCTTTGTAACAAACTTGCTATTAAAAACAGGCCCATCTATTCCAATTCACCACATGTGACCCCATTACATTCATGGTCAGCTTTCTATTGCATGGAACTCTGTGGAGATTTGAGGCTTATTTCCAGCATTTAACTTCCCTGGTAAAAACCAGCAACTTTAATGATAACTGAACACAAGGGAAAAGTACTTTTTAAACATCTCTGTTTTACATATGATTATCCAATGTTTGAAAATTTGATTAAATTGATTTTGTAGATATTTATAAAATACATATCAGTGTCTCTACCTGTGACATTTTTGGGTTAGTGTCCATGCAGAGAGAACAGAAGTGGCCGTAAGCTTTTTTTTTTCTTTGCCTGTGTCCCTGATGTTAGTCTTGCTTTCTGTGTGCTGTCATCATTTTCACTATTAAATACTAAATGAAACATTCATAGAAATCTTAGGAGTGGGTAGTCCTCCCCATTTTCTTAAATCCTTATTTCCCAAATTCTCTAAATAAGTTCATGAAAATTTGTAAAGCAGCATTATTAACTGGGAAATTTCAATAAAAAACACAATAACGTTTAAAGAAAAAACAAATCTGGTTTGGCATATAATAGCTGTGTGATCTTGTCAGAAAGTCTTACTTTACAGAAGGTCCACAGTGCAAAAACTATAAATAAAGTAGCAGCTCCAAAATTTTGAAAAGAGCCACACCACTCTTTCCTCCTGTGTGATTTAAAAATATGTGACAAAGTAAGAGAATTGGAAAAAACCATCTTCCCATACCCTGTCTGGCTAATTCAGACCAACTGGGAAAAATCACATGATGGACAACACATCAAAAATCTAGGCTGAAAACGGCCAAATCTATGAATAGCAGATATGGGAACCAGCCCAAGGCTTGTGTGTAGAAGGGTGACAGATAAAAATAGTGCCCTAAATTTTTCAAAGGTGATTTGAAACCTCCCAAGTATAGATGACCTTGCTACTGAAAATAAGATGACAAGGGCAAAGTTGAAATCATGACTCCTTCCAGGGTCTGTAGACTTAAGCTAATGTTCAAGAAAGAAGGGCTGATTTCTCACCCTCATCAGCAGGCTGCACACAGGCACAGAACATTTCTTTTTCTCTGACAAATTCTTAATATATTTATCCTTCCCCTCTGCTCCTTTCAAGAAAGGAAGGCAGCAGCTCAGGATTGTGAATTTTCAAAAGCATCCCATTTTCAGTTCCCTCCTGCTGATGAAAGCAATGTCCAGAAGACAAGAGGTAGGCTGAGCGTCAAGGGGAAAAAATACACACACACACACACACACACACACACACACACACACACACCTCACATCATAAACTTTTTTTTTCTTTTGCTGGACATTCTTCATTGTGCTTCTGCCTGCACACTGCTTGATATCGGCCGGGGGTGTGGCTTGCAGCTACTTGAATGGAAAAGTTTCCAAATTTTGGTGGCCCCCCCATATCAACTCATTAGAAAGATAAAGGCGGTATCCTATTTTTAGTATTTTACGTGTTTGAGAAGGAAGAAGGAGCGCAGAAGGAAGTGAAGTTGTTTTGAATGTCCATTTCTTTGCGTCTCTTCCATGCTCTGCCGTTGATTAAAATATCTTCATATGTCTCCAAGGCTCTCTAAGCTGGATGGGGAGAGTTTGGTGACAGTGTGGAATACCATTAGTGAGATTTCTTTTGGTGACAGACAGATGTAAATGTATCCGTCTAATTCTCTACTCTCAGGTCTCTTTCTGCAGATGGATGTTAATAATTAGCAGTTGTGTCTCCTCCCTCTTTATCAAATTGGATTCTCCATAAATTCATCATTTCCTTTTTATTTTCTCAAAGTAGCAGCAGCTCTGACAGCCTGCCTTTGTTCTTGTGTTTATAAATAATTTATAACACAGAAATATCTCTTCTTAGTCTTAAAACATAAACTAATGGAATAACACAACACGCTGGCCCAAACCACCGTCTCCGTGGGAAGAAAGAAAACCTCAGGGTGGGGTGAAGAGCTTCATTCTTAACAAAGGGAAAGTTAAGATCATATGGAAAAAAATCCATTTATCCAGCTGAATATAGTTTTTTTGGTTTTAATATTTTCACCCCCTCCAGATTCTAGCCATGTATAGGAGTTCTAGACAGCACAGGCAAATTCTTTTGTGATTTCCTTTCCAAAGAGTATATGTACCTTGTTCGAATTCCCAAACACACAATGCATTGTATTGAGCTATACGGAAAGGAGACAATTATTCATTTAAAACATCCACAGATGCTAAAAACATACCATGGTACATTTATTCCACAACTTTATGCTCATAAGCCATGCACAATCTTCAAACACCAAATTACAGGGATTTGGTCCAAATTAGCAATAAAATACAATGTGTTTGCCCTCTACTGGGTAGTAATGACTGTGTAGTTTTCCTTACATACCCAGTGGCCTTGTAGACAGCTTCATAACTGTTCCATGTAGTCACTAACACAGTGTTATAAACAAATATGGCTAGGATTTGTGCTAATTAAGGTAAATAGAATAATGTTGAATCCGTTTTTCTAAGCTGAGATCTCCAGCAGAGGTGGTTTAAAATTTTTCTTCTATTGCTCTAGGCTTGCACATCACATCATAGGAGATAGTTTATAAGTCATCATTTGATATCCTGGAAATATATTCAGCTTGTAGATAAATAACCCGCCTAACAATGCTAATGCAGAATGTCTGGCATGTAATTTAGATAGGAATCTGAACACCTCCTTACATCAGCTGTTAAGATTTTGCACTGAAGCAGAAATAACGTCTTATCTTCCATCTGGAAATGGGACATAGAATAGTGACACAAGTTATTTACAGAGTTACTGCAAAACAAGAGTGGTAACAGAGTAACTACAAAGCAACTCCCTGGGTTACTGCTGCAATATAATGCCAGATAAAGAATCATGCCAGGGTAAATAAATTGGGAGATACCCGATTTTATAGAGCATTAGTGTAACTTGCATTCCTACTGGGGTGGAGCTTTTCCTCGCATGTTGATTTCTAAAGCTCCTTTCCAGGTCCCAGCTGACCCTGCAGAGCAGCAAAAATGTACCTAGAACTCTTACGCTATTTCTACCTCTCAGGAAAGTGGTGGAGGAAACCATGTCCAGGGCTAGGGTTGAGGCCTCAGTACAGTCCTGAAAGACAAACATACCTTTAGATTTAAATGGATTAAAGGAGGGGACTGGGTTTGACTGGAGAGGAATTTGGCTGGTATTTCAGGTCAGGTCTTCTCTCATGGTCCCAATTGTCTTGCTCTTGGCAAATGATTTATTTTTCTCTTAAAAATAGGGTGGGATTAATATCCTGACTTTGGAATGCTTTCTCCCCGGAAACAGCAGCCAGCATTATTGGTTGGAGTGATTCAGGAATGAAGCATTAAGGGTTTAAGGGTTGGGCTTTTATTTTTTGTCATTGAGGTACTGGGGGACAAAATAATTACTGGCTTGTACCACAGCCCAACAATTAAGAATAAATGAAATCCTCTCTTTGGCTTAAAAACATTTCTTCATGAGTACTGGGGCTCCTCCCCCTCCCAGTGGCCCACCCACAGGATATTTTCTGGGCTCTGTCTTTATGGCTCGGGTCCTTCTGGGGCAGGGATATAGCAGTCTATCTCACAGAAAAAAATTTTTTTTTGATTCAAAGCACACAATATGAAATGCCCTAGAGTTTCTCTCTCTCTCTCTCTCTCTCTCTCTCTTTTTGTCCCTTTGGAAATTGACACAAGTAACTCGACAGTGTATGTGTGGGGGTGGGATTGGGGATGGATAGAGAAGGAGGATGAGAGCATTGCTCACTATGGGGTAGAGATTTCACAAGAGGAAAATGCAATTTTGACTTCAGAAGAAGACAGTTTGCTGCAGTTGAGAGAACTGAAGGGAAGAAGGAGAAAATCCCACAGAATTCAGTTAATAGATGATAATCAATTTAATAAGGGTCTGATGGGATCAGAGCATCTTCCAAATTTCTGGAATTTTCCTGTCTACTGTGTCATAACACAAAAGGCAGGGCATTTGTTTTTCCATTCGGGTCCTTGTCATCTTGCTAATTCTGTACTTAGCTAAATGGCTGAAGATGTTTTGGTTTGTAAAGCAATTCTTGTTCCCAGCTGCATTAAACTGCTATTATTAATTACCTCCTTTGGCCTAACATTATGCCTTTATAACACATGTATTGTCAGGCTCCGTGTGATTATTGGAAGGCTATGCCATACACAAAGGCATTAAGCTTAAAACAATAGAGGCTGCTTATTTGATAGTAGAAGATGTCAGGTGGAGACAAGCACAGTTGGCTAGAACTGACTTGAAGCTCGTCATAAGGAAATAAGGGGCGAGGTGATCACAGCACAGCATTAACTGTGCGTGAGAGACACACAATTCTACATGGCAGCTTCCATCATGCATTTCCCATGGAAGAAGGGGGGAAATGGGCTCTGGGTAAATGATGGGTGAATACAGAATCAATTGTAGTATATGACAAGACACTTTCTCTCTTTGTTTAATATATAAATCAGGAGCACTTATGAACTGATATTAATTAAAATAATGTATTTGCTTTCTTTCAACAGTAATGTCAGCCTTGTTAAAAAACGGAACACTAAATCTTCATTAGACTTTCAATATTAAAAAACTTGCATGAAATATGAATTCACATTTAACTTGTTGCTAGTTAGATTAAAGGGGAGAGAATGCAGTAGGCATTTAGCATTTTGGATGAAAGCAGAATCAGCTTTCCCAAACCCAGGAATAAGTTGGTCTCCAGAGGCCACACTGATGAGGGAATCATCCATCATTACCTTCTAACAGGAGTGACTGCAGCCCAAATGGAATTACTGAATGCTCTCGCATCCATGGAATTAAGTTCATATTGAAAGGCTAATGCATGGCGAATCAACAAAATGTCTGAACATGAAAATTCAGCTTATGAAGGTCCCTAGAGTTCTGTTGATACATATTTGGGAACATGAGCAAAACAGCCTTCATTGTAGAAGAAAGCATATATACTTTCCACTTTTCTAGAATCTTTCCACACAAAATTATGAAAAGCTTAAAGTGGTATTTACTTAGCTATGTTAAATTTTGGAAATGTGTGACTATGGGGGGTGAGGGGGAACAGGTGGGTAAAAGCCTTTTTGTTTGTTCTATTCAGATAGATGGATATTTGATGACTTCTGATCTTCATTGCACTGGTGGCCTGAAATTAGAACAGATGTATTTGGAATGACCAGGCTGAGACCTCATATTGCATTCAAAAATACATTATGAAACTTCAGTGATCTTATTGGCAATGTGTTGTCTTAGGTGCAAGCTGCTCGTAAATGCACTTGCTTATAAAACAAACCATCGATCTTATAATTACGTTCCACCTGGATTTATATGTTTGGAAAATGTGATTGAATTTTAGACCGCTCTCTGGGGGTGGCATGTACATGCATGGAGAAACCACAAGGTGGTGGTATGGTGTCACCATATTTTTTTAAGAACAACAAGAAAAGGGGGTTTGTTTAATGAGCTTGCACTCACAAGCCTGCTCATCTAGTGAACTGTGACTTTTCAAATACCAACCTATTAATGTCAAAGGCAATACTGAAGGGAACAGTTCTGTTTGATTTAAAAAATACAGACAATGTGAAGTCCACTATGGCCCAGTATCTATCACCTATGGGGCTCCATTCATGCCTAATGCTTTATTCAAGCTAAGACCTAGTTTTTATATATCAGATTAATACATATCTACAGCTTTGCACCTTTCTAGTTTGATTTTTTTATCATCAGGGCTCACCGGGGCCATTTTCATTCCCTTACTATAGCATCTGCAAGCAGGTGGATTAGAGATAACTCTCATTGTGCTTTGTTTTTCTCCCGACACTGTCATTAATCATTCCTTAAGCCACACTTCAACTTCTAGTAATCAGGACTGGCTGTTCCTGAGCTGCACAAGAATTGCCTCTCACAGTGTAATACGGAATTGGAAGCGAATGGCTGAGGCCAGACGCCTCTTCTGCATTCCCCATCTATCTCATCATTTAGGTATTTATCCATCTCGGGCTTGTACAGAGAGCACCTCTCTCCTTCCCATGAGGACGCAGATTGCAACAGAGGATCAGATTTGTTACCAGGCTTTGGGCTTTGATTGTCCTCTTATAAGTTCGGGATTAAAGTGAAATTTCCCACAGGGCTATGCAGGATTTGCTAGCATTTAACTGTTTAACCTGGCTGTTTGTGAATGAGAATCCTGTGGTCAGCTATTCCGTAGAGAATATTATGGTAAGCCGAGCCTGAGTGGTACACATTCCGGTGTGTGCCTGTAAAGACGGGCGCAGTTGATTCCAATTAACTTCGTACCTGATATCAGTTGTTATCATGTACACAGAGAACAGTGATCCTAAGGCAAAAAACGAGCTGAAGCGTTCATTCCCTTTTATGAAATATAGATGTCAGTTTTAAATAAATGCAAACCTGATCACTCAGAATTATGATTTCCACTTGTGCTTTTTACACTGATTAGAGAATTAATCAGTCTTGCATTGGGTTGTTTTCTATTTTGCGTAGATGTTTTATGTTCTCTAATTTGTTTACCAGTTCTAACCTAACAACAATTTGATTCCTTATTCAACATGCCTTTGAATGCAACCAAAACAGAAACAGAGTTGTGAATTTATTTATTTCACAGTGATAAATCTGTACTTAGAATGTCTTAGGTTAGATGTGGAACTTAAATAGATAGAGCTTCCTAATTCTTTGTTATTCCTGAAGAGGAAAATTCTTCTCATCTGCTTTTCATTCCCCAAAGGCAAGCAATGTGGAACCGGGGGAAGGATTATTCAAGATCAAGTCCATATTATCTACTTTTGTTGTTGTTTTTTAGATTTGTGTCTACTTAAGGGTAGGCTTTAAAAGAAGTCAAAATCATTGTGTTACCTAGTGTTAAGGGGGTTGTATGCCCACCCACTGCAGTCATTCTATTTAATGTGAATATGTTTTTTTAAGTGCTGAAAAGGATAGTGCTCATTTTTTTGTGCCTCATCAAAAGAAACAGAACAAGGAGGCAACAGAAGTATGGAATTTAGCAAACCATTTAAAGCTTATAGTGAAACCCGTCGTTTGCATGAAAACCAATCAAATTTTTAAATCTTTATTCTTCCACAAATCCTTCATCCTATTTTTTTTACCTTAATTTTGCTATGTTAAAGAAAAGTGAAATACACAGTTAAGCAGAAATAACTTAAGAAAACCCCTACATTAAAAAAAAATTCACAATAGATTGAAACATTTAAAACAAAAACAGTTTCAAGCATCTCACTGGAAATCCTTTTGTAATGGCTGGTGTAGGTGGCAAATTGATCATTTTGGGGGAGTAGTGGAATGGGAGCTACAGTCTGTAGACTAATTTATTTGTTCTGCTGCGTTTGAGTCAGACACCCTCTTAGTAGGGAACAGCTTTCAAAGCAGTTCTGATGGACACTGATCTTGAGCCTGGTAGGAGCTTTGCTTGGGGTTATAAAACAAGAACACTGCAAGGTTTGGTACTAAATATCCTTAACTCCATTTACTATATCCCATAGAATTAAGGAGGCACTGAGTCAGGAGTACATGGGGGAAAAGTTCTCTGTCTCTCTCGTAAATGCAAGGGAAATCTCCAGATTCACATGAGTAATTTTCAGCTGTGTATTATGCTCCTGAAGTAACCTCTTCATTCCCATTGTTTCACTGTGAAATCATTTCCTCGGGAGATAATTAGAGTTGCTCCATTTATTACATTAAATGATTAGCATGCACTCGAAATGATCCAGTATATTTTCCTTTATTGCTGATGACTCTTAAATATGGGCCTCTATTCGTAATGGATAAATTAACGTTGTCTTGGCTCTTTGTAGCCGACTGTGTAGCCAAACAAGAGAGACTTTCTTTTTCAAACACAGGCCAGGTGTGCAGTGGCTGAAGTCTAGGTCTGAAGAGATTCTATTCATATGGATGTCCCACCTGGTTCAACAAAGAGCTCGGTAACACTGCTTAAAGGTTTCTCTCTCAACCCCCTTAGTAAAAATGCTTTTAATGACAGTACTTTATCTGGCATTACTCATCATATGTGTGTGGAGTAAGTAAGTTTAACATAAAGTGACCCAAGATCACATTTCAAAAAAGTACCTCACAGGAAAGGCACGTACATTATCTGAGTACGCAATATTCCCTATGCATGGAAAAATGATATTTTAAGAATTGCCAAATATAGAGTTCATTTGGACGCAAGTGCTGCTTGCTCACTTTGAACCAGCCTGGTTGTATAGCTGACAGTCCTCTAAAAAATCCACTGGAAAGTTGGGAGTAAGTCGGCACTGCATGTTAAATAGGCATGATTGCATAATTAGAGGAGTGGGAAAGAAATTGGTGCATCTTGTAGTTAATTCGTATATTCAAAATTTCACTAAATGATAATAACTGGGAAAATTTAAGCATGATGTTAGAAAAATATATACTAGTATTTAGCTAAAAGATGTAGACATGCACAGATGTAAGGACTAACCATGATGAGGATTTAACCAGTTTCATATTTATCCACTCTGTCTAAATATGTGTTGATGTTTAATAATTTTCATCATAACGACAGAATTTTACATAAAAGGAAAAATAATTTCAAAGGAAATGATTTAAACAATCCCTACAAATTTTAAATACTTTTTATATATTTTTGAGGATGAGATTATTTCTTCCTCCACCTAGACATGACTCCAAACTCTGTCGTTTTGTCTTTATGGATTTGTTCATGTATTTATTGTGTTCTAATAGCATTGTTATTTTCAAGAAAACACCATGTTACCGTGGGAGGTTTATAATGCTTGGCAACAGCTGGAGAATTAAAAAAAGAAAGAGGAAAAGAGGCGTGGGATGTGAGGTCAGGACTAGGTACTTTTACATTTTGGCAACAGTGATCCCTTTGCCCCAAATGGAGTGAGGCCATTTGGATTTTCACACCCTGGTTTCTCAGATATAGTGAACAGAAGAATAAGTTACCAGAAATCAGGTATTCCCTTAGCAAGTGTGAAGGGGAATTTAATACTTCTCTCATATAATTCGTTTACTACTCCTCTCTTATAATTCATATCCCAGGAATGATCACATAAATTCTCTGTAAACAGTAGCTAGCATTTTACTGTCACACAGCCAGATAAAAAGCACTTGTGGAAAAGTTCTTTGTACCTGAACTGTGATCTTCAGAACGGAGGCCTCTCAGTACTCAGATAGTGGATCTTCACTGCTTACATTCCACATTGTTTACCTGAACCGTTCTCCTACTAACATTTACTCCGATGGGGCACATCATTGTAGGAGAGGAGAGAGTTTTCCAGATCATCTAGTCATTTGTTTAATGTATAAAGTGACCAAGATTCCCAGACATGCAGGGATTTGTCTGGACACATGGAGTGGTAATGTTAGGTCTTCCATTAGCCCCTGACTCTGTGTTCAGTGCTCTTTCTACTTCCACAGCAAAACAGAATGCAACGGAAAAATATCTGAAATGCATCCGCTAGGTTCTATTACTGGTGGGGAATGTTATGTACAAATAGGGAATTGGGAACCAATTGCAGTATGATTAGGCATGATCCTTATTGATGAATGTTGCTGCTGAATATTATTTTAATTCTTTGCAACACAGATTTCATTTAAATTATTTTAAATGGATAATGGCCAAATTGTATTAACCTTTAGCTCACCAGACCAAAGGATCTTTGGAAAATGGCAAATCTGATTACTATAAATGTGTTGGCAGTCTATTTATAGTAAACCTATTTTTAATTTCTTTGAGAACTTTTGAGAGCCCTGTCAATGTATGGCATTCTGAATTGGAGGAGACATATTATCTTAAAAGAATACTATAATGTTGTGTAGCTCTGACAGGAGAATTCTCAGGGTAAGGATGCTTGAAAGTCTTTATCAGTGTCCTTATAGGAGAAATGATCCACCTGCAAATGATGGAGATGGAGGGTAGGTTTAAATTGCACTTCTTTGTATAACTTTGTGAATTTCTTTTTAAGGTATGTCTCTTTCAAAAGATGAAGTTATAACAGTACTAATACTCGTGGTTTGGAAGGTTACAATGGCTGAACACCATCTCTCTCAAACATTTATTCCATTTAAACAAAAATACCTGATAGCATTTCCATTATTCACGAGAAATCACACAATATAATGGTTTCTAGCACTCCTTTTGTATTAGCTTATTTAAATACTTGGGACTGCTGGGGCGCCTGGGTGGCTCAGTCGGTTAAGCGGCCGACTTCGGCTCAGGTCGTGATCTCGCGGTCCGTGAGTTCGAGCTCCGCGTCAGGCTCTGTGCTGACAGCTCAGAGCCTGGAGCTTGTTTCGGATTCTGTGTCTCCCTTTCTCTGCCCCTCCCCTGCTCATGCTCTGTCTCCCTCTGTCAAAAATGAATAAACACGAAAAAAATTAAAAAAAAATACATACTTGGGACTGCAATTCAGATTTCCACTTTGTTCAGACTTCATAGAAATACTTTATTCAACTGATGACATTTTTATTCTTTATTGTACTCTAAATCGTCTTTGATTTCTTAGAACACCAGAAATAAAAATCAAGTCTGTAGTCATATAAAATAAAAAATTCTTCCCCATGCATTTACTTAAAGACAAAGTAAAAACAAAACCAAAACCAAACAAAAACAAAGTAGCAAATACAAAAAAAAAAACCAAAAAAAACAAAAAAACACTTCCCCACCAATAATTTAGCAACAATTAAAGTGTATTATGCAAAAGGACAGCTATGTTCTATGGATTGTTTTATATTTTAGAAATTTGGTATTTTATGAAGATAGACTTTTGTTAGGTGGAAGTTTTATTTCTCTCAGCAATCTTCGTAATCTTAGATTTTGTGAAGACAACCAGAAACCTCAGTTGATGCTTTTAGTGATTGATGGCATCAGATTGAAGCTAACCCCACCCCCCTAAAATAAATCTCATTAACATACATGAAATCACAAAAACTGGCTAAAGTCTTAACTTGTAATAAGCTGTGTTTTAGCAGTGTTTTAAATTTAAGGAAGAATGAGTGTAGCCATTACAGTTGCCATATCAGGGTGGCATGATTTTTCCGTATAGAAACTTTATCCCAGAATGTATGGTCTAGAACAAGCTTTATAGCACTTCAGGGCACCTGTAGAGATAAAAGAGAAATCAAGCTAAAAAACTCGATGGCAACATACTGTATATTAAGTTTATTTCAAAAATGCTTTTAATTTTGACTTTATGCAAATAAGAGAACGTCTGTTAAAATGAATCCATGGAACAAGAGAGATTCATTTACCACAATGAAGGTGACATAAGCCGTCAAGAGAAAGGAATCCAGACTCCGGGGCTGGTGCATTTTGCTTTTTTTATGTGAGTCCCTCCCAGGTGAAAATGAAGCACCCATGGTAGCATATGGGATATTTGACTTTATTATGATAACGCTGCAGGCCCTAAAGGAAAGATTCATGGAATCGTACCAGTGTGTGTCTTGATATAATAGAAGTAAAAGACTCCACTGCTACAATACGTAATTTAACTATGCAAATACGGACTTAGGTGTGCAATGATTTATCCATTTGCAATAGCTTGAAATTCTGTGAGAGGATTTTTAAAGACTTTATTGTCTGAAAATGAGTATTTATAACGCTTTAAAGACAGTGGTTGTTACTTAACAGCTAGCTGTAATGTTTGGAATCAATAAAGAATGAAATGAAAAAACATATTTAGAAAAACTTCCAAGTGGGTTTCGGATAGATTCTGTGAAGTCATGCATCAAATTACTTGAATTGATATAGCTCCTTTTAGAGTATGATACCCACTTATATATTTCTCATATATATGTATGTATATATACCTAAAACCTATATAGTTTGCGTTTTATTCAAGTATCCTTAATAACAGTTAAGGTAGTCACCTATTTATTGTTCACTTTTCTTTACTCCCAGGAAAATATTTCTCTTAAGATCATGTGAAAATGTTTTTATATATTGAAACAGAAACATCAAAATTCATTAAGAACAAAGCTCTGGCATATTAATCTGTCTGCCAGTTCCCAGCCTAGTGTGAATTCATCTGCTTGTAAGTCTTGAAAGTAGATATCAAAATAGAAATGCTCAGTAATGATTTCAGTAGTATTAACCAGTTTGCCTTTTATTAAAGCTCAATGCTTGATAATCCTGTGATATCTGTGATCTGAGTAAACTGATCAGTAAATTAGAAAAGCAAGTTTCCTTCGCAGATTTTATCCTAAATCTGTGTGAAGAAGCATCCATTACTTGCAAAGTTTCAAATGTTATTTGATTTATACGCACTTGAAAGAAAGATTTCCCCTTGAAACGAGGACAAAATGTCCAAAGGCATGGTAAATATATAGTTTCTTAATTGCAAAGCCAAAATAGATTACACACAGCCTTGCAAAAATCTAAGACATCTGCTTTGTTTGAGGCAAGAAGAAAGACATCTGGGGGCTTGAACGTTTCTTTGTGACCTGCTCCAGTGTAAGTAACCTTGTAGTTAACTAGGCATTTAGTCAGGTCCCAGAAAGATCATTGCCTGGACTCTGCCTCAGAGGCTGATGGGGACCCAGGCCAAAGCTGAAATGTCATGCCCAAAAGATCACTGAAGCCAGGCAGTCGGGGTGGACATGTCATAACTGGGGAAGTGTAATAGCAGCCATCAACCATTTATCTCTCTGGCAATCATAAACCTACACACATGAAATAATCGATGGGGCAGAAAAAAATTTAAAACCTCAAAATAAGAATGTCAGCACCTAATCTTTTAGAATCATTTTGTTTTCCGACTAATTTGTAATTCTATGATTATTTTCAAATCTCCTTAAATACCCGGGTCTTTTGTCATACAGGGAACCTCTGGTGATTTCATATGGCATTGATGGAATAAATTCACATTAAAAAATTTCAATTATGGGCTTCGGCAATTACGTTTGACTTCTCTAACTGCAAAGAAGCCACAATAAAGTAACTCTTCTGCTGCTTGGTTATATTCCTGGGTAATGTTATGTATGTTCAGTCTAGCACAAAGTGGTTTATTTGTTCAAAGCTGCCTCCTTGATGTTTGGGTTTGCTTGTTCATCAGCCAGAATGAGCACCCTTTTCCTGGTGTTCCCATCCCTGTGTGACTTTGTAACGGAGTCCAGATGCAGTATGAGTTTTTGTGCTGCTTGACAAAAAAAAAAAAAAAAAGAAAGAAAGAAAAGAAAAAGAAAAGAAACCCCCAAAACTGCCTGAGAGTTGTTGATAAATCTTTCCATTGGAATTATACTTGTCTAAGTGGCAGAGATACAAGATTCACTTTTTATTCAGTATTTGAATGCACGGACGGCACATTTAATTGCTCCCCATAGGCAGGAATTTGGCAGAGAGAAAGCAGCGTGTTTTAATCGGTCTGTCTAGCTATATTTTAAAACACCCCTCACCACAGTGTCTGCATATTTGTGTTGGCATTAACAGAACAAAAATGTGTATTGGACTTGAAAGGTGTTTTGATGGTAGGTAAACACGTTTATTTTTCACCTGATTCTGTTTTCTGTACTTACCATGCCAAAAAGGCAGCCCGGAGGGTGGTGCTTGCGTTAGGGCAAATTAGGAACTGAGGTTTTTATTTCTCAAGTGCTGCCTTTAGAATGCAGATACAGGGGTTAATTTAATTAAACTACAAAATACCCAATGGTGGAGTTTAGAAAACAGACCCAAGAGTGGAAAGGAGAGGTTTTTGTACTTAAATAGCAAAGCAACTGCAAATGAACCAATGAATAATCAGATGCTTTCCTTTAAAAATATCCTATTTCCTTGATTAAAAGAGTGATTCTCTTTGTATGTTCATCATTACTGTTTTTGAAAAGTACTAATACAACATGTGGCTGATTCTCCAGTGTATGGAAACAGTATAAATAGCTGGACTACACATTTTTGTAAGCACCACAGTATTGAAATTCAGTGTGGATTTATGCACAAAATCAAGAATAGTTAAATTGGAAAACTTTTTGTATTCCGTTGGCGTAGCACTTTTTCCTGATGTTTCTCTTACATCGTGGAAGGATCTCTTTCACTGTAACATGTCCGGATATTCAAATATCTTACTTTTGACCTCTTTCACATTTTAAATTGTTTCTGCTTTTCTCAAAATAGCATCTCACACTTGTATACAGAACTTTATTGCAAAAGCTCCTTCTCATGCTTGTCTTGTTTTGAAATAACACGGATTGTAGAGGCAGGCAAACTGAGTTATGATAAAGTCCCCTTCTCCTTACTTGTTCTAGCTCTTAGGCACGCTTAACTCCCCCCCGTATCCAGCCTTTTCCCAATGACCTTATTTTGCCACTTGCCTCCCAGATTAAAAAACAATCCCAGATTATTTGGTTTATATTCAAGGCAATTGTTGTCTCCTTCCCTGAAATGACATAGCATTTGTTAGTCTGCATCAAGTTTTTAAAACATTAGTAGTATGTAGTAGCAGAAACAAAGTTTTCTGCTTTGTCAGGAAATTATGTACCAAAATAAAAATAAGTACTAACAGCCTGCTGTGTGACGAGATGCTGGAAACAAGTAAATTTGAGGCTGCTGTCTTGACAGTTTGAGAGAGCAGATTCTTGAGGAAGGGGGGAGAGAAAAGAATTTTTCTATAAATTTAAAGAATTTCTCCCAATTATGTCTCCGTAAAGAATACTTTTCTAATGTTTGAGAGCGGTATCCTCTATTACCACACTTATTATAGTGAAATGTAGAATGCATGAGTGGTGGGTGTTTTGTTGTGACATCTGAACTATTTGTAAATATTGTTCACAGCTTTCTTAGCATATTTTAGCGAGGCAACATTTCAGGAAAGTATAATTTATTGCACATGATATAGATGGTGAGTTTCCCAACCCATTTGCTGTAGATGTGTTTGCACAAAAGAAAACTGACACTAGGCGTATTAGATTAAAGTAGCAAATTTCTGTCTGTTGGTCTGGAGTCCTGTGGTGGTCGCTCTGCTTTTATAAAAAACATCAGTGAGGCCAAGAGATCGGCTTTACTTGATGTGAGGTTCCAAATAATGTAGTGCTAATGTGGTTGGGGGAAGAGTACGTTTTTCTCTATTATTTTACTACGTTTGCTTGTATGTACGTATGTATGCATGCATGCATTTTTGCCCAAGCAGTCTCCTGTGATTGTGGCATACAATCTCAACTCCACTTTGCATGGTATTTTCTTCTTTCAGTTCCCAGTGTGAAAAAAAAAATACATATACAGCCTTTGCCTCTGATACCTTGTTTGAAATGCTTTGTCTTATTATTTTTAATTTTCCTCAAAGAGAGAGAAAGGTTTTAGAGGAAGTGTTAAGATGGTTTCTTTTTCTCTCTCTTCCCTGCCCATTTTAAGTGACAATGGACACAAATTCTACTTTAGCTAGCTTGATTGTTTTTTAGGGTGTCATTTTTTGGGGGAGGAGGGGAGAAAAATAGACTTGGGACTATTTTGAAAAACTGTTTTGTTTTCAGAAAAGAAGTGAATTATTTGGGAACTAAAGCTTGTTTGTTTTGAATAAAGGAAGCCTTGGCAAACTTGATCCCTGTCCTCTCCTTTTCTCTTCCTCCTTCTCTTTGTACAATGGGGAGTTACCAGCTCAAGTTCACATGAAAAGCCAAAATTATTGAGTGCCTACTATGTACTGGACCTGTAATAGTAACCTCAAGGTAGCTCTGTGAGGTAGGGGGTGGGGAGAGTCCCCATTTTACAGGGGTGGAAACTGAGACTTAAAGAGTGAAAATAACTTGTCCAAGAGCACGCAGCTGGTGAGAGGCACGCCAGGACATGAATCTCAGGTCCAGCTTCACAACTGATGCCCTTTGCCCTCTACCGTAATGCCTTTAAAGTAAAGGTAAATGTGGCATTTATTTTTATGGTAGAGCAGTTATCAACCATGGCTGTGAATAAGAATCATCTCTGTGGAATGTTCAAGAAAATTCACATGCTTGGTTTCCACTCCTGAAAATCTCATTCTGTAGTTCTGGGGTAGAGAAACTGGCCTCTGTGTTTTTTGAAACACCACAGGTTTCTGATGCTCACCATTAAGAGCCACTGGCATAGAGTGTCCCTCCCTTTCTTCCAGATAGCAACAAGACAGTTCTGAGAAGATAGAGAAGACATTGGTGTCAGGTTGGCACCAGATGCAGTATTTGTTGGTTTTTTATGTAGCTGATGTGCTGTTCCATCTAAGTTTCTGTTCTTTTTCATTCCTTCTCTGGGATAGATAATCCAGAAGGGCCACTGATAAATTCTGGTAGAATGGCTGTTAGTGTTGTTTTTAGAGGCGTTTTGTCCATTAAGGATAACAACCACCACAAGCAAAATGGTGACCTGTGGGTTGAGGGCATGTACCGGGTCCCCCATTACAGAAGTAACTCAGCTGAGATATCTGTTTAATTTGTATCATTCTTAGAGGTTCCAAGAGTCCATACCTGATTCTCAGAGGCATCAATATCAGTCTCAGGAGCCCAGGGTGTGAAAAAATCTTGTTTGCTTATTAGTAAATTCAAATTTGCTATTCAGCTCACCAATTTCATATAATATTAAAACGAAGACCAACTAGAGCCCCTCTTCAAACTGACTAGAAGTCTGTGTTTGGCTTACGGTGTGTATGCCTTACTAAATCATACACAGTTTGAATAGCACTATTCATGCCCTGTTTACACCTGCTTCTGGCATTGAACCATCATAAATGCTATAGTGTACCTCTGTAATGAATTTCCTGAAAATAGGCTAAAATACTTCTTTTCTACAATCTTTCAGCTAATGGTTTGTGCCAATAAATTGACTACCGTGTAGAAACCAGCAGGATATGAAAATGTTCAGCTTATGGCTTACTAAAACTGGAAAAATGACACATATTGCTGATTTCATTTACCTGAGCACACCTCCCAAGTCTCACAACCCATTTGCAGGCGTTTTGCCATCAATGAATATAACTGATCTCACGAGGATTACCTGAATAGCAATGCAGAAAAACATCTTTAGGGAAATCTTAGCCCCAAAGTCTATTTACCAAGCAATATTGAAATTAAGTTAAAATGGAAGTATTTTTCAAAAGTCAATAGCCCAATGGTCCTATTCCTAGTCTGATATATGTGTTTTCTGGCTTATATAATAAAATCTGCTCTTTTATAAAAGATTCCTGGTATTTTCAAATGACATGCCTGCGCACATCCTAAACACATATCTTAGTTAAAAACACTGTTCATTGAGTTTGTACAATGAGAATGTTCCATCTTACTCTTTAGCTCTTTTTGCTGGTGACTCACCCCCTACCTGCCCAGAAACAAAGATGCAAATGCTGAAGCAGCCGAGATACATCTATCTCTGTAACAGAGAAGCAGGTGATGCTGATGGTACCAGCAGAATCTCTGCCTTGGCTGAACCCAGCAAAGACCCAGTGATTCGTGGATGACTTACAAACATTCCCTCTTGCTTTCTAAGTGAAAACATACATCGAAAGAGACCCTCGGTTTATATATAAAGTATAAGCAGCAAAGGTGTGCTGTCTTAATTTTCAGTCTAACCCTCAAGACATCCTCCATGGCATCAGTATTAAAGCAGGAACCAGGACTACATTTTCCTACTCGATAATAAGCGATGGAAGTTGCATGGGGTCGAGTCTCTAGGAAATCCCCTCTTTCTTTGAAAAAATGTCATTGGTAAGATAGGAGATTGGCACCACAATGAGCAAAATATAGTGCGGGCTGATACGCATTGTCAGGTAGAATTTGGTTTGAGACACTGACTTTTGTCTGCGTGGTGTCTCCGTTCCAAAGATGGAAGATGCAGAATTGCAAGTTTCCAATCTCTGGTTAATGTGGTCTATACAACTGAATAATGTATAAGGAGATGTTCCTTTGATAATGTCACAATTATTCATTGTACAGCCATAAACTCAAATATTCACATTAACAGCTAGGTATTATTTTTCTTCTCTGAAATTAAGTGAGCGGCATCAGTGGTCATAAATGAGAGCATTCATCAAAGGCGGAGCCATGGCAGAGGATTAAGCGAATGCTGATGAAGTGTCCAGATTCCCATAACTTGGAATGGAGCTGCATTCAGCATTCCTTTATTATCCATCTGCCACATAACAAAAAGTCTCCTATATTTAATGCAGGTTTGCCCTAGGCCACGTAATAGGATTAGGAATAATTTCTACAAATTTACAAAAACAAATCACATGGGAAGGCTTAGAATTTGCTAATAATTTCTCCATAGCTGGGAGATCAAAGGGTTGTAAGAGTCCCTAGCCAGGCGGTAGTTTGACCCTGGCCAGGCTTTTTTAATGAAAGGGTTAATCTTCTCCGAGGTGACCATAGAGGAGCAGATAGTGTGACCAAAGGCAGATTCAGGCCCCCAAAAAACAAGGAAGAAAATGGTCTGAAGAGTACAACAGCAAGAAAACATTTACAGAATCACACTACATTTTCTGGTTCGAAAAAATGAAACTGCAGAATGTCATTGAAAGAGGCGAGACAAAGAAAGAGGGCTGGCTGAGAAGCAAACCCAGGAAAGATCAAAACCCCTCACCATTGCCTTGAAGAAAAAAAAAAGAAATCAGGCTGCTTGCTTCTCCTTTTAAAGGTCTGACTGCTTTGTGGTCAGGTGAGGGCTCCCGTCTCTTGCCAGCTCCCACTGTTCCTGTTGGTCTGGGAGGAGCAGCAGACGCCCACCTGGCCGGTCCACCAGCACAAGAAGCCATGGGCCTTGCAAGGTGGTGCCATGTCAGTTGCACCACTTTATAGGAGGCACATTGGGACAGAAATCATGAATTCTTATAAGGACTCTCCCCATTCTTAAAGGGAAATGAAAGGGAACAAAGGCACATTAAAAATGATGAGGGCAGCTACGAGGAATGGCATTGATTCAGTGTCTTCAAGTTGTAATTCTGATGAGTGGCAACCTGTAGCCAAAATCTCCTATCCTGCTTTTTATTCATCATTGGCTGTAACAATGTAGCCGGGGTTTGCAGGTTTCTAGAGCCCCATCTGCTCTGTAGCCTAGCAATGGTTAAGGGCGTCCCATTCCTAGCAGCATGACTTGTTTTCAAGACATCCTGCACAGACTGCTGTGCTACTTGCTGAATGGAGGGGTTAAATATAGAATCTGTCTGATGTTTAAGAGATGGTAACCAATAGTTTCTCTGAAGAGTGAGGTAGCCCTCTGATGGGGGTGAGAGGTTTCTGTTACTAAGCCTCGTAATCTGGGAGTTGATCCAGTGAGAGGAAGATCAAAGTTGTCTGCTCACCCACTTCTATTACCTGTTGGTCTGTGAAGACTGAGGTAAAATCCTTGTTAGAGAGCTTACTAAGAGATTGCCTTGAGAGAAAAGGAAGGGGGTTGATTGAGAAGATAGTATCAGTAGTCAAAATGATGGATTTCAAAATGAGGGAAATTTGGTTTTGGGTTATTCCTTTCTTTTCCCTCCAAGCTTCTGATAAGAAGCTGGCTAATGATAGATCCAGCTCCTCCTGTCTGAAAAGAGGTTGGAATGCATCAACTTCTTTCCTCCAGGGCCCTATGTTTCTCTCACTCCTTTCCTTAGAGTTGAGAAAAACTGATTATGGATTCTGTCTGGGCTTCACTGTTGTTGGTAGGGGATAAATGTCAAGATGGACTTCCAAAAACTTAATATCCTGCCTGCCAGTTTCTTGCAGTGTCACGTTTCTTTGTATTGGCAGTATGGAAGAATGCTTGGTGCTTTTCATAGAAATAGCTGATCTGAGACTTAAAAAAATAGACTATCTTGGCACTCCCAGATGTATTATGAGATGTTAGGAGTCCCAAGGTCATAGCTAGTCAACACTTAAATAACAAGCTGAGGAGTCAAATTTAGGTTCATTCTTGGTTTGTCTTTTACTTGGTGAGTGCTTTGCATGTATTGGGTGCTGTCCTAAGTGCTCTACATGTATCGACTCTTTTAATCCCCCCATTATCGTCTGATGGAAGAATATGTGTTACTTGTACCTTATAGATGAGGAAACTGATTCTTAGAGAAGTTAGCTAGTTTACTTAAGAGATGCGAGGGATCTTGGAGGTAACTGAGTTTTGTCTTTATTTTATTTTTCAGATGATTAAATAAGAGTCTCTGAGGCAGTAATTGACTTAAATTAGGTCACACAGTTAATCGCACAGCTTGGGCAAGAGAACCTAGGTTCCCGACCACCTACCTGTGCAGAATCCTTTCCATGAGAATGTACTGTTTCCCTGCAGAACCCCAACTAGGAAGCTCTGCCCTTCTCTCTTAACAGGGATCTCCATCACTTTCTTTAAGCACAACAGACAAATTCATTCAGTCAGCAGTCATTAAAAACCCACCGACGATACAAGCACTGTTAGATTTGGGGGATGTGAAGATGAATAGAATACAGTCTCTCTCTACCCTTGAAACACTGTCTATAGGGGGACAGATGTAAAGAGAGAGAGTGGTAAACTGGCAAGGAATGCTATCTGTGGAGGTCTGTATCCAGTGTGCTATGACAGCTGCAAGGAAGAAGACAGAACTCTTTTTGTTCTTCCAAGTTTTCATTTAAGTTCAAGTTATTTAACATATAGTGTGATGTTGGTTTCAGGAGTAGAATTTTGTGATTCATCACTTACATACAACACCCAGTGCTCATCCCGAAAAGTGCCCTCCTTAATGCCCGGCACCCGTTTAGCCCATCCCCTGCCTACCTCCCCACAAACAGCCCTCAGTTTGTTCTCTATTGTTAGGAGTCTTTGATGGTTTGTTTCTCTCTCTGTTTTTATCCATTTTTTCCTTCTCTTTTCCTCTGTTCATCTGTTTTGTTTCTTAAATTCCACATAAGAGTGAAAGCATATGATATTTGTCTTTCTGTGACTAACTTATTTCACTTAGCATAATACACTCTAGTTTCATCCACATTACTGCAAATGGCGAGATTTCATTCTTTTTTATGGCTGGGTAATATTCCATTTGTTTGTGTGTGTGTGTATACATATATATGTGTGTATATATATGGGTATATATATATATGTGTGTGTATACACACACACACACACACACACACACACACACACACCCCAACTCTTCTTTATCCATTCATCAGTTGATGAACATTTGGGCTCTTTCTGTAATTTGACTATTGTTGATGCTACTGCTATAAACATTGGGGTGCATGTGCCCCTTCAAATAAGTATTTTTGTATCCTTTGGGTAAATACCTAGTAGTGCAGTTGTGGGTCATAAGGTAGTTTTATTTTTAAGTTTTTGAGGAACCTCCATACTGTTTTCCAGAGTGGCTGCACCAGTTTGCATTTCCACCAACAGTGTAAGAGGTTCCCCTTTCTCTGCATCCTTGCCAACATGTTGTTTCCTGAGTTGTTAATTTTAGCCATTCTGACAGGTGTGAGGTGATATCTCACTGTGGTTTTGATTTGTATTTCCCTGATGATCAGTGATTTTGAGCATCTTTTCATGTGTCTATTAGTCATCTGTATGTCTTTTTTGGAAAAGTGTCTATTCATGTCTTCCCATTTCTTAACTGGGTTTTTTTGGGTGTTGAATTTGATAAGTTCTTTATAGATTTTGGATACTAACCCTTTATCAGGTATGTCATTTGTAAATGACATTCTGTAGGTTACCTTTTAGTTTTATTGATTGTTTCCTTTGCTGTGCAGAAGCTTTTTATCTTGATGAGGTCCCAATATTTCATTTTTACTTTTGTTTCCCTTGCCTCTGGCAATGTCTGTAGTAAGAAGTTGGTATGGCTGAGGTAAAGAGGTTGCTGCCTGGGTTCTCCTTTAGGATTTTAATGGTTTCTTATATCACATTTAGGTCTTTCATCCATTTTGAGTTTATTTTTGTGTATGGGGTAAGAAAGTGGTCCAGTTTCATTCTTATACATGTTGCTGTCCAGTTTTCGCAAAACCATTTGTTGAAGAGACTCTTTTTTTCCATTGATATTCTTTCCTGCTTTGTTGAAGATTAGTTGACCATATGTTTGTGGGTCCATTTCTGGGTTCTCTATTTTGTTCCATTGATCTATCTATGTATCTGTTTTTGTGCCAGTACCATACTGTCTTGATAATAACAGCTTTGTTAATATATCTTGAAGTCTGGAATTGTGGTACCTTTCACTTTGCTTTAGAAGACAGAACTCTTAATGGTATAAAATCAGGGATCACTTCATGGAGGTACTTATATTTGAAGTTTGATGTTGCTAAGAGTGAATAAGATTTTATCAGGTGAACCAGGAGAAAGAAGATATTTGAAGAACAGAATGGATGAAATCATGGAAGTGTTAGAATGAATGACCCACTGAAGAACTGAATTAAGGTTAGAATAAATATAATAGACCATACTGTCAGTTAAAGCTGTGAAAGTGTGAAGTAGGGGCCAGAGTGTCTGAACTGTGGCAGTGAGAAAGACAGTAAGAGAATAGATCTGAGAGAGAAGAAATAAGATTGGCAGGAGCGGGTAACATGGGAGGCGAAGAAGAGGGACTCCCTGGTTTCTTTCTCTGGTGACAAGGAAAATGGTAGTATTTTTGACTAAAATAAGACATAGATCTAGCAGAGTTGTTAGAGAAGATAGGTCTACTTTGAAAAGTATAATTTAGGTGTCTCTTGGACACCCAAGGCACACTTGTCCACCTGACTGTTGGAAATACGGGTCTAGAACTCAAGGGAGACAGTTGAGTGGGAGATAAAGATGTGGGCATGTTCAGCATGTAGGTGGGAAATGAAGCCATGAAATAGATGAGATCTTTTCAAGGAGAGTATATGGGATGATAAGAGGGCAAAGTCCCAGTGCTTCAAGAGCAAGCAGAGTATGAGAAACCGGCACACAGAAACAGTGAGGGAGCATTTGGCAGAGGAGCAGGGAAATAACCAGACAAAAAGGTTTATGGCATAAAAGGAAAGGAGGGGAGGGTCAATATAGAGGGAATGGTCAGCGGTGTCAAGGAAGTTAAAGACTAGAAAGTAGCCATTGGGTGTACCAAATATTAAGAATGGGGATTGGATAAGAACAATTTTAGAGACATGATTGTATGAGCTCTGTGAGTGAATAAATCATTGGGAGGAAGGATGGAGAGTGGAGTTTGATATGAAAGGAAGGCAAGAGAGAAGGCATTCTCAAGGTCTAGGTAAAGGACCAAGGGCATAATAAACTGGCATAAATATATGGTCATGGGAGGAGCCAGAAGAGAGGATTGGGTTGAAGACTTGGAACAAGTTCCCAGGGAAGGAGTTGAGACTCAATGGAATCAAAAACACATGTAGTCAGGTGGCCTCAGTCATGACTCCACCTCAACAGGCATATGAATAGAGGTGACATCTTTCCTTTAAACTATCTCTCTGGAGCCAGTGGTTTACCTGGGGGTTTGTGGAGCTTCCCGGCGGCTGTCTGGGGAAGATTGGAATGACAGGGTTGCCATATGGGATGGGGAGGGGATTGTTTAGAAGTCACATTAAAGGGGAAACATGTTCTGATGGTTGAGGGTAGGGATGGGAAGAGCGACTGAATAAAAATCACGTTTTAGCTATAAGGTAAGAGAAAAGAAAGAGACTTCTCTCCATAGTGACAGAAGGAGTCTGACATAAACCTAACCTAGCAACAGGGCCTCAGAGCTAAATGCAATCTTGGTGGCGGTGTTACAGCTATCATGAAATTTTTGTAATCCATTATCCCATCAGGTATGTGTAAACTGATGGATGAAAGGGATGTGTGTGCTTGTTGAAAGAGCTCTTTCTCAAAATACCAGAATATTTTGAGACCAGCCATTTAGCCCCCTTCTGGAGCTATCAATACACAGAAAAATTGTCCTCACTCTCCCTTGTTTTTGCCAATACCAGAGGAACAATGGTGTGACTTCTCCTCTGTCCTTTGTTGGATACTGAGAGTACAGGATTCCATTCTGATGGATGGCAGGGCAGCGGTTGCAGGTTGCCTGGTGGCAGAAATGGCAAGGCCTGTCTGATAGAAAAAAAAAAGCACTGTTTCACAGAGATCTGGAACACTCTGGGAGATGAACTTCCAAACCACCACCATGCAGAAGCAAAGAGGGTGTCCTCATTCCGTTTTATGAAAGTTATAACCAGCTGCTCAGCAGGAATCAGTATGCAGGCATCGGTGACTGTGGGTGGTGGCAGTGTTTGTGGTGGCCGTGGTGGTTTCATTGGAGGAGCTAACAATAGGGTGCCAGTTTTCATTATGTCAGTCAGAACTCCAGGTTTGGTTTACCAGGGCCAATCCATGAAAACACCAAGAAGAAGCATTGTGCTTCTCAAGCTGTGCCGTGGAGTATTTAAAATCAACATAGTCCTGGGGCACCTGGGTGGCTCAGGCAGTTACATGTCTTGACTCTAGATCTTGACTCAAGTCATGATCTCATAGTTTGTGAGTTTGAGTCCTGTGTCCACGCAGAGCCTGCTTGGAATTCTCTTTCCTCCTCTCTCCGCCCCTAGTCTTGCTCGTTCTCTCTCTCTCTTAGAATAAATAAAAAAAACTAAAAAAAAAATTACCATAGTCTTGAATTCCAGTCACAGCTTTCCCAAGTACTAGGGCAAGTTACTGAACTTCCCTAAACCCCAGTTTCTCATTTGAAACTACCTCTTCAGGCAGTTCAGACACTTACTTTAAATCTGTCAGATAATGTAGGTACTGTAAAAGCAGTTGGAATAAAGCCCTTCCTAACCAGTAGCTCACTGGAAGTTGTAGCATTTGACCTGAATGAATGGAGGTTGGTGATCTTGAGATCTGAATGTTAATGGCTACTTGATGTCATAGGTTGGAGGAACTTGGACACTGTAATTGAATTGTTTCCCATCTTTCCACTTAAGCATAGTAAGCAGGTTTATTCAAAGTTAAGAAGAAAGGAAATATGTTGATTACATTAGAAGGCTGCTGAGCTTTCAAAAACAAAGGGATTTCTGAATTTGTACTCTCAATCTGTAGCATAGCTTGTTCAGGTACATATTCTCCCCTCTCTTCCATGTTCTCTGATTTCATTAATTCTGTCTTCAAGCTATTCTTCAATATTATCAAGGAAGATACAGATATATCTATTTCCTACTGACTCTTCTACTTATTTTAACTCTATTGATCTATACAATTTCATAGAAGTAGAAAAGATAGTAATCTTGGTTGATTCATAGCTGTTATTGTGTTTCTTAAAGTGTGTTTTGTGGAGCTCCTCATGGGATGTTAATATGTCATGTGAAATAAGGGCCCTTATTTTATAGACTGGGAGAGCCAGGTTAAAGAGGTTTCGTTTCTTTAGTACAAGTTTCCCCAAGACTTATTATGCTCACATGCATTTGGATCTCCCAAACTTACTTGATCCTCAAAATATTTTATTTCAGAACTACTGCAGAAGTTATGTTCCATGGACCAAGCTTTGGGAAAACTGTTTCTTGGAAAACATGGGGCAGCCAGGACTCTTGGGATCTGAGATGTTAAAGTGGAAATAGTCCTCTAGAATCTTAGAGCAAGGAGAACAGAAAAAGATAGAAGACTTTAGGGACTAGCTCTTGATGTTCTATGCTTTCTCTTCAAGACAATCCCAATCTGTTTCCTTTTAGCACTTAATCAGAACCAGGAAATTTGGGCTGGGGGAATTCAGTGGTAACTCAGGCAAAATTCTTTGCTACTCTTCCATGAATGGTATGGCAGTGCAATACTGTGTAGGTTTTTTTTTTTTTTTTTGCCTCTGTTTTTATTCAATGAATGGCATTGATTTCTGGCAATAGCATTGTTTTTTGTGGGGGGGCATTGAAACCACTACCTTTATTTTTTTACTTTTTATTTTTTCAAAACTTTTTTCTTTTTTTAATTTTCTTTTTTAAATTTATACCCAAATTAGCATATAGTGCAACAATGATTTCAGGAGTAGATTACTTAATGCCCCTTATGCATTTAGCCTATCCCCCCCTCCCACAACCCTTCCAGTAACCCTCTATTTGTTCTCCATATTTAAGAGTCTCTTATGTGTTGTCCTCCTCCCTGTTTTTATATTATTTTTGCTTCCCTTCCCTTATGTTCATCTGTTTTGTATCTTAGAGTCCTCATATGAATGAAGTCATATGATATTTGTCTTTCTCTAATTTTCCTTAGCATAATACCCTTTAGTTCCATCCACATAGTTGCAAATGGCAAGATTTCATTCTTTTTGATTGCCGAGTAATACTCCATTATATGTATATACCACATCTTCTTTATCCATTCATCCATCGATGGATGGACATTTGGGCTCTTTCCATATTTTGGCTGTTGTCGATATTGCTGCTATAAACATTGGGGTGCATGTGTCCCTTCGAAACAGCATACCTGTATTCCTCAGATAAATACCTAGTAGTGCAATTGCTGGGTCGTAAGGTAGTTCTATTTTTAATTTTTTGAGGAACCTCCATACTGTTTTCCAGAGTGGTTGCATCAGTTTGCATTCCCACCAGCAGTGCAAAAGAGATCCTCTTTCTCCACATCGTCCCCAACATCTGTTATTGCCTGAGTTGTTAATGTTAGTCATTCTGACAGGTATGAAGTGGTATCTCATTGTGGTTTTGATTTGTATTTCCCTGATGATGAGTGATGTTGAGCATTTTATTTAAACTCTAGTTAGTTAACATACAGTGCAATATTGGTTTCAGGAATAGAATTCAGTGATTGATCACTTACATACTATACCCAGTGTTCATCATAAAAAGTGCTCTCCAGGGGCGCCTGGGTGGCTCAGTCGGTTAAGTGTCCGACTTTGGCTCAGGTCATGATCTCGCAGTTCGTGAGTTCAAGCCCCGCGTCAGGCTCTGTGCTGACGGCTCAGAGCCTGGAGCCTGTTTCAGATTCTGTGTCTCCCTCTCTCTCTGACCCTCCCCCGTTCATGCTCTGTCTCTCTCTGTCTCAAAAATAAATAAACGTTAAAAAAAAAATTAAAAAAAAAAGTGCTCTCCTTAGTACCCGTCACCCATCTAGTCCATTTCCTATGTACCTCCCTCCATCAACCTTTAGTATGTTCTCTATCATCAAGAATCTCATGGTTTCTTTACCTTTTTCTTTTTACCCCCTCCCATATGTTCATCTGTTTTGTTTCTTAAATTCCACATGTGAGTAAAATCATGTGGTATTTGTCTTTCTCTGACTGACTTATTTTGCTTAGCATAATTTACTCTAGCTCCATTCATGTTGTTGCAAATGGCAAGACTTCATTCTTTTTGATGGCTGAATGATGGTCCATTGTATGTGTATATTACCACATCTTTATCCATTCATCAGTTTATGGACATTTGGGCTCTCTCCATAGCTTGGCTGTTGGCAACAGCAATTTTTTAAAAATGTTTATTTTTGAGAGAGAGGGAGAGAGAGAGAGAGAGAGGGAAGGAGGGAGGGAGGACAGGGGAGTGCCAGAGAGACAGGGAGAAGCAAGCTCCATGCTGACAGCAGAGAGCCTAATGAGGGACTCCAGCTCATGAATCATGAGATCATGACCTGAGCTCAACTCAGATGCTTAACTGATTTAACCTAGGTGCCCTGTCAAGAGCAATTTCTATAGCAAATATTCTGAACAGTGATCAAAGCCAGGGAATTGATGTTTTTTGTAATAATAATTAAAACACATCATATTGTTATGGATATATTTTTAAAGAGGACTTTTATATAGGATTTGGCTGTTTCATGTGTTGTTATTATTATTTTTCTTAGAGGGAGAGAGAGAGACTGTGAGCAGGGGAGGGGCAGAGGAAGATGGGAGAGAACCTTAAGCAGTCTCCACATCCATCACACAGCCTGATGTGGGGCTCCATCTCATGACCTTGAGATCATGCACTGAGCCGAAATCAAGAGTTGGATGCTTAACTGACTGAGCTACCCAGGTTTCCTTGTTTCGTATATTCTTAATGATTATCTCTTAACTAAGGCACGGTGGGAGTTCTCTTTTTTGGGATACATAACCACTATTTTAATTATACTAGATAACCCATGTTATTAACCCTGGTTAATGCTTCTTAACTGGGGATTGGTAGGCATGAAAAATCCTGTATAGCTGTTTAAAAATATATGGATTAGGCCCACACCCACAGATCTCATGGGGCTCCCCAAGTCTGTGTTCTTTACAATGGTCTTGGGGTGATTATGATACATATCTTGAGTTGAGAACCATTGAGATGAATATAATTAACAGAAATGGATAATTTTTCATTTATAAAACAGCATGGTATGCTAGACTTTATACAGTGCTCATTGATGAAAGTACCTATAAGAATGTACATTTTAAAGTAAAAATGATTGGGGCCCCTTGGTGGCTCATGCAGTTAAGCATCTGTCTCTTGGTTTTGGCTCAGGTCATGATCTCATGGTTGGTGAGTGTGAGCCCTGCATCGGGCTCTTTGCTGACAGCACAGAGCCTGTTTGGGACTCTCTCTTTCTCTACCCCTCTGTCACCATTCCCTGACCGTCTCTCTCTCTTAAATAAACTTAAAAAAAAAAGTAAAAAAAAGTGAAGTAAATATGATTAGCAAACAGCTTTATTTGTGTCTGTGTCTCTTATCATCTAAGCTTTTCTTTGGAGGTAAATTTGGTTATGAGTGGTAAAGTGAGAGGAAAGGCAGGAGACTGGTTCATCTTGTAGATTGCTAGGTACTAGACTCTTTTGAGGAAACTTCCATAAGACTGTGGTTTATAGGTACTTTTGATGAAGGGAAATACATGACATTTCAGGGCAAGGAAAATAAAGAGGAGCTGAATCTCTGGGGGAGGCTATATCAAGAGAGATGATAATGAGAAGGATGTAATGGAGCTGAGCTTTCATTTCTTGGCTTGATGTTCACATCAGCTCATTCTACTCAGATCATTGGTATAACTACCAATGATGATATTTTGGATTCGCAAATAACAGAGAAACTTAAACCACGTGGCATTCCCATGAGGACGTTGCTTAAAAAATGACAATGAATGATTTTGCAGAAAATGGGATGTTTGTCAAATTAGAGGATCAAATTCTATTATCCTTCAGTGTGGGGAGGAGGAAATCCTGGTTAACAAATTATTACAACATCTGTAAATCTCCTAAGTAAGCTTTCTAGGATGAAATGATGAAATGATAGCTTATTGTGCAGAAGAGAAGATCCAATTATCCTCATATTAACAATTTTAGCTTTTTTTTTTTTTTTTTTTGACCTGCTAGCAAGCTAAGAAATGGTTTTTGAAAGAAAAGGTTGGGATTTCACTAACTGCTTGTGGAATGGATGAGAGGGTGATGTGTCTATGACATCTGTCACCCTCCTGATCTCCTGGGTTGATTCAGAACTGTCCTAGAATGGAATCTGAGGATAAATTGGACATTGTGTGGATTAGGGCATGAGTTTTCTTTGAGTAGCTTGGCTTAAAGTCTAATTGCCTCAATCACACAGCACCTTTGAGAACCTTGGATTCTCAAGAATCAACCACCTTAATCCCTACTTGTTAATCCTTCAGGGAAATTGTGCATGATATTATTACATATTGTGCATGATTTTGTTTTATATATATTCAAACCATAGGAGGATGCATGACCCTATCTAATACCTGTTTTATTTAAAATGGATTATTTGCCCAAACTTCTCTAATTAGAACCTGACTAGAATCTCACATCCCCATCCCTTCCCCACAAAAAACTCAACCCAAATATTACAGTATAATTGAAATTAGATTAAAAAATTAAATGACATTTTGTGAGCTGTTTAAAAGGGTCAGCAATGTGTTTGAGCGCTACGAGATTAACCTTTGCTCATTTGGGAAAATGCAGACTTCAATAGGGATTCTGTGGCTGGGGTTGCACTTGCTAAAAGTTTAAAACAGTAATTTTTTCCTAAGAAAGGTCATCTTGAGCTAAAATGTCAAATAAATTATTTAGATTACTGAATTAGAAAAGTGAGGATCTGACAGGCTGAATTTTTTATGCACATTAGCCACAGCCAGGGTCTCTCTATGCTCTTTTTATTAGGTAAAGTGCACCCCCTTGCCTCTTATTAAAAATCTCTCCATTTAGTCCAATACACTTCCTTTGATAGATGACTGCTGCTTTTGAACATCCAAATACACGAGGCTGCTGAATTCATATGGCCTGTATTCATCTTCTGTGCCTCTAGGCTGGATTCTAGCAAAGAGGCAAACCAGAGTGGGGAGGGGGTTGGCACTGAGAAAAGAACATACATACAAGCTCATATACCAACAATAATTGTGTGTATGTGTACAAAGACATAAGCATGTATATTAACATATATTATATTAAATATATATATTTAAGCAAATAAGCTTAGACTTTAGTAAAACAGAAACCCTTTCCAGGGATATATGATACATAGTGTGTTTCCGATAGGGAACATGCAGTATTGTCAGATTGTTCCCACTTAAGAAATAATACCAAAAATTCAAATGGCTTTGTGACCATGTGACCTAATTCTAGAAGCAAGGACACTCTTTGAAGGAACCTTTAGGTGCCACTGCCACCTTGGGGATATGGCCATTTTCTGATTAATGCTTATTTCATAGAGTAGTCTGAGTCTTTCAAAAAACTTTCTTATTGCAGGTAGATGATGTCAGCACTAGTTATAAACATGAGGAAATTGAGTTATAGAGCTGTCAAAGTTAGCGATAGGGCTTGGTTACTATCATGGACTTGCAGAGTTGAGTCCTAATGTTGTCTATTGGCTCCTTCTTCCCCAGGATATCTATGGCAAATCTTAAGCAGAGTTTCTTAGTTTTTTTTAAGCAGAGTTCTTTAGAACGTTCACTTGAAGGTTTGGTGCCTATAGGTGGAAATGCACCTGGCATTTTCCATGTGTTTACATCTTTTATACATAAAATACAGTATTCTGAATTGCTGTGAGACTTTTAATTTCTACCTCTTATGTTTCATTTGTCTGTATCTGTATCTGTATCTATATCATCTATCTAATTTTCCTTCAGAGTACTGTACTCTCTAGAATAGTTATTTTTCCAAGTGGCTTTTCACATCTATTTCAAGAAATTCTTCTTAGACAACTAAGGACCCTAAGGCTTGGAGAAACTAAATATTGTATAAGACTGGGGTAGAGTTGAGATTAGAACTCAGAATTTATAGGTTTTTGATTCTGAGTCTGTGGTAAAATTTTATCCATTCCTTTTCTTCCTCTTCCTTCATCTAAGTTCATTCCCTGCCTCTGCCCCAACCGCCATTCTTTTTCTTTATTTCCTCGTCTTCCTTTTGTCTTTGGCTCTCTATCTACCACTCTCTTATTTGCATCACATTGGTACCCTGTATTTCCAGGTCTTCTTGCAGTTGAACAGAGCTTAATGACTAGTTCTGGCCAATGAAATGTGGGTAGAAATGATGTCTGTCACTTCTAGGTTGAAGAATTGAAAAGCTATCATGCACCCCCCTAGCTATGTCTATTCTTGGCAGTTGTGAAGGAGGACTTGAATCGTGATAAGATTAAAACTTTGAAGTCAAGCATTTGGAGATGCTCTGGAGAGACACCATTATCTGTAATGGACTTTGTATGAGGAAGACATTACCTTTTCTTGGGTTAAGACTTTGATGTTTCAAGGTTATTTATTACCACAGCATAACCTAGTTTATTCTGACTAAAACAGATTAAGGATGATCTTTGTTCAGAATTTTATTTTCAATAAAAATTCATTATAGTTTTTGTTCTTTTGTTCTTCTCTAGACCCTTTATCCTAATTGTTTTCCTTTTATATAGGATCTCTGAATATCAAATTTCACGTAAGGTGAGCATTCTTTTCCTCTGCCCTTAATGATTTTTCTCTGTACATTCTTAGATAATGCCTATACTTGATCTCTCACCATGGGTAATTAGAAACCAGGAAGTGCTGACTAAAAACAATGTTATGTCCCAATATTTCTTACACGTATTTGAAGAGAAGAGTCCCTGGCAATTTTGGAACTTACAAATGTCCAGTTCTAGAGAAAAAGTTCAAAAAAGAAGAAAATGAAAGGGTTTCAAAATGGCTATTTCTTTTCTATCACTGTAAAAATAAAGACATATTGTGTTACCCATGGCCCATTAGATCACTGAAATTTGGAATGCATGACTGTGGTTTTCAATTGATGTTTAATTTGAAAGCATCTGAGAAGTGGTCTAGGACTTGCTGGGCCCTAAATATAATTTTCCAAATATCATCTACATTTTTGGCATTGAAGTTACACTAACTTTAAGAGCTTAAAAAATTGGCTGACTCAATACAAAGAATAGCTCAAATTTTCTCAAGCTTCGATTCCTTGTAGGGGGTAATACCCTCTCAGGGATAATGTATTTCTAAGCAACTTTCTTAAGAAAAGACCTCTGGGACTAAGAATAGTTTTATTTGTGGCCCAAGATTTTGTATGTTCTATTGAGTGCATGTGTACCTAGGTATAATTCTGATTTACCCAGAATTCAGTAGAGGTTGAGGTAAGGGTATGTTATGTCATTTATTCATAGTTCCATCCCCAAACAACATTTACAGAGTATCCCTAGAACAGTAACTTTCAGTAACTCCTGAATTAAGTCCAAACTCCTTTGCCTCTATATTTTCTTTATAATTTAATCTCTTTTTGTACAACTACTTTCATTAGGTACACTTGCTCATTCTGAGGCTTTGTTCATCTGTCCCTAACTTGGGGTTCTCTTCTTTCCTTCTTCTCTCTTATTTTGATTCACTTATTCTTTAAGAGCAAGCTTTTCAATTAAGCTTGCTTTTATTACTAAAGGCAAAAAATTACTAGTTGCTACCCTTGGGACTGAATTATGCTTTATTTACCTTACCCAATAAATCATAAATCTCATGTGGGAGGCCTACAGAATGAGGATTAAAATGGAATAATTTTTTACAGAGTCCAAGAAATGGAGCCAAATTCTGAAAGCTGAGAGGTGCCACTCATCAAGCAGGATATGTAAGAAAATGAGATAGAATTGATAATGGGTAAACCAAAACAAACCAAAACAAAAACAGAAAGTTGTATGGGAAAAATGGGGGTTAATTTCATAATTGCTGAGAATCTGCCAGGATGCCCCTTTTATCTGTAGTTTAGTGTCCCCTGTGGAACTATGAGTGAACATCTTAAGAGATTGTTTACCAACTTTCTATCTCCTCCTACCAAAAAGAGGAGACTAAAATTTTCTTAGATTTTAATGAAGACAATGTTACTATTAGTTGATAATATACTTATGATGGGTAGAAGCTTCCATGTATTCTCCAGTGGTCCACATATCACTCACTCTACAAGCCATAGGCTTTTCTGTTAGTTGTGACTCTTAGTTGTTAAGTATGAAAAACACAACTATAGCTTAAACTATGGGAATTTACTGACCCATCAAACAAAGGATTCCTGTGGCTAATTCCTCAAAAGAAGGAAGGTTCTGTTATGAATGCCAATACATTTCTACTAAACCAAGAGCTCAGGATGGCCCATAGTAAATATTTTGGCTCCCCCTCTCTAATCACTGGGACACATCCTGGTTTTACAATAAGAAAAGACATTTCCCTCCAGGATGGATATAGCAGAGAGCAATAGTATACAGGGGTAGGCAGATGAAAGATAGTAGGGGAGGGGAATACAGGAGGATAGATTTCCTGGCTCAGAAACTTGTTTTCAAGTTGATGAGCCCTAGCGGTATCAGTGTAATAGATTGCAATCTGAATGAGTCCGCTAGAGTGAGAAACTTGATAAATGTAAACTTGAAATCTATGTAATTTAGCATAAGAAAATCTGAAAGTCCACCTGTATAGATTTTGTTTTGACTTTGAATTGAGAATGGTAGATAAGAGCAGGAAAGTAGGTGTGTGTGTGTGTGTGTGTGTGTGTGTGTGTGTGTGTATGTGTGTGTGTGTGTGTGTGTAGAGAGAGAGGAGAGAGAGAGAGAGAGAGATCGATCCATGATTTCAATAAAATGGCATATACTAATTGGGATAATAAATGATTGGATTAAGCTAACCCAGACTTGAAGAGACGTTTGGAAGAAGAAGAAGGGCTGCATCTGAGCTGATTTCGCAGTGCATAGTTTTCACATTTCTTCTGGTTATCAGTCTGGCATTTGTGGTGTGCAAGAAAGAGGTGGTTCTTTGTCCTGAAGTGCTCTAGAAAGGCCCATGTAAAACTGGGATATAAACAGTGGTTCATGGTTAAAACAGATCACAGGACTAGTCCATTTCACACAGGAAGAGGATGATCCAGAGAGTCTGAATTATCTTCACTGCAGCTATCAGAAGCTTCCTCACCATCTCCACCTGATCACCAAGGCTTGTGTCTCACTCACTTGTAACGAAACCCTATCCTCCTTTGGTATCTAACATTTTTTGAAAAGTAGGGGACAGATTTCTCTGCAAGGGTCTAAGGAACCTAGTGACACTTTGTTTGTTTTATAGGACTCTACTAAATGGGCTAAAATGACCTCGTGTTTATTGGCTTCTATGTTTATTTCTTTATAGCAGGCTAGGAGAGTCCGTTGAGAGCCTAATGATGCCAAATTAAAAATATTACATATATAGTTGCTTTAAATATTACCCAAATAAGCGTATTTTAAGCATTGAGAGCACATACTCCACAAAATTACATATAACATCTACCACCTGTAGATAAGACAAATCCTGTAGCTGTGGAAGACTCCAAACCGCCGCTGCCCTTAAGAGCTGTCTGGCCCAGAGACTGTAGAGTGACATCATCTAGGCATCTAAAACCCATGTCTGATTTCCCAATACCCCAAAAGTTCCATTGCCCTCTTCACCTTTCTTGGTCTTGGCCTTGTGCTGCTGTCTCTTCTACTCATCTTGGAAGGAAGAGATCTTCTCTCATGCCATGTTGTCCAAGCATTGCCCGGTAAAGCTCACTGTCATCTTATACTCCTGTCTTTTTCTTGATCAGCCCTGAAATCCTTGAACTTATCACAGTTACCTGTATATTTCCCCAGGAATAAGCAAAAGTGCTATTACCAGTATTTACCAGCTATAAGAATTGATACCAACTATAAGCCACTGACACAGTCGTATTTGTACAGCACTTCACTTTGATAGAGTGCCACCAGATATTCAAATAGATTAGGTTTAATCACTTATTTATTCATTCATTCAGCAATGTATTGATTGCTTACCATGTGCTAGGTATTGTCCTGAAACTCCACCAACTATTGCTAACTGTAGGTGTTAGACCACTGTTGAGTATATCACATGAGATTTAGTAGGTCTGGCTGGGCTGGCATAGCTGTGAAATTCTAACAGGGGATCCCATAGGGAGTGTGGCCTTCAAGCCTGGGCCTTCTTGATGAGGTGCAGGGACAGTGGTCTAGATCCCTAGAGTATACAAGAGCTGGAGGCCAAATTGTAGAGGGTACAGACCCCCTAAACTTCTGGGAAACCTATGGATAATTGGACCGTGGCTTGATCAGAAAATCTTTAGGTGATGCCTTTAGGCTTTTAGAATCACCTTGATAGCCAAAATAAGCTTGTTGCAGGAAGGCCCTTGTCTGGAAGCGTTCTCAGGTAAAACAATTGCTGCTTTAACTTTGGAAGCACAAGTCTCCCATAAATTGATTTCCGATCCTGGAGAACTTGGACTGGCTTAAAGGTGTGTGACACCTTCAACTTTTTAAACACTTCTGCCATTTCTGGGATCCAGTTGAACCCAGGGTCTTCATGTAGGCGGTGTTGTAGAGTGAATTGTATCTCTCCCAAAATTCACATGTTGAAGCCCTAATCCCCAGTGTGACCCTATTTGGAGATAGGACCCATAAAGAGGTAATTAAAGTTAAATGAAGTCCTGAGGTTAGGGTCTTAATGTAATATAACTGGTGTCTTTATCAGAAGAGGAAGGGACATCAGGAATGCACACACAGAAGAAAGGACACAGCAAGAAGGCAGCCATCTGCAAGCCCAGGAGAGAGGCCTTAGGAAAAACTACACCTGTCCCTGGTCCTGGATTTCTAGCCTCCAGAACTGTGAAAAAATAAAGTTGTGTTATTTAAGCCACCCAGTCTGTGGTTGGTTATGGTAGCCCCAGCAGACTAATACAGGTGAGTTGTCTTCGGAAGGTTAGATTTGCAACATGTGTGAGAAATAGATATAAGAAACCTCTGAAACATGAAGCTGGGGGAGATACATAATAGCTTAGAGACCTGTCATATCAAAAACATGGGTCATATGCTAGGTTTTCTGGATATAAAGGACATATAAAATTTTATAGAAATCTAAGAATGCAGGCTCTAATGGATGTGGTCCTGGCTTCAAGAAGGCTACAAGGATCCCAGCAACATAATACTCCATATTTACTCTAGTTTTCCACCACCATTGTGAATGAACCTGACTTGGGTCTGTGTCTTCCCCTTCCACTTTCAAAAACCTTGTCCTTTCCTTTCCTTTCCTTTCCTTTCCTTTCCTCTTTCTTTCTTTCTTTCTCTCTCTTTCTTTCTTTCTTTCTTTCTTTCCTAATCTCTATATATTTTTTTCTCTTCTTTATAAATTCTGTCAAATTTCAGCTGACAAGTGACCCATGAATGGGCCTGTTTCTTTCTCAGCTTTTCCCATTACCTACCTATTTGTTCTATAATTGAAGCTTTAGAGTTCTTGAGTGTTCTGGCTAACCTTTGAATCATGGGTTCCTGGACCAAAGAAGTCTCTGGCCTCATCACCTCTCACTAGAAGTAAATAAAGTAGAGCCACAGGACCCAATACCTTGTTACCTAATGGCTAGAAGTGGGTTGTGAATGGGAAGGTAATCTGATTCTCAGCCTATACACTATTGACACTTTTGTTGGCATTTTCCACATCTCCTAAGGGAAAAGGGAGATAGCCCAGGAATATAACTTTGGGTCACTCAGAAATAAAATAATTTGATGTTATACCAGGATAACATCTTGGAATTGTCTTTGGCCCATTTCTGTGAAAAACTTCTGGAGGCCAGGTCCTGTGAATGAATATATGGGTATAAAACCCAGGTCCTGGAACTATATTCCATTCTTGGCCCTCCTCTGCAAGAGGTTGTAAAGGCTTTGGTTCATTAGGTGCTGGATAAGCCAAAAGGCTAAATATACTTGGTTCAAGTATTGCTTGGCATTCAACTGATTCCGCTTCTATGAGAGTGCATGTTGTACCCTTGGAGACACAGGCTCATTAAAGCCTCGACTCCTTGTTGCTGTTGTAAGCAGGTTGAGTATTTGAAGGAGTAGTTACCCTGTAGCACTTCAGTACATTTAGGCCACATTCAGAAGATCAAAAATGCTTCTTGTGCTGACTCATCTGGGAATTGAGCTGGTCATAAAATTGTCCAAATGAATTAGAAATCAAGATTTCTAATCTCAATTACAGCACATCCAGATTTTCTAAAAATGTTTCAGGTGTAGTTGCTGGGAGGATGGCCAGATGTGGCATTGTGCCTTGTTGGTAAGAGTGAGTCATGTGTACATATATTAGTCAATCATACCAAAATGTGCCCAGGCATCCTGAAAGAGGGCACTTTTCACCCAGAGGAAGTCATCTTGAAAGGGGTCTTATTAATACAGAGAACTAGAGCATCTAGCCCACTCACACGCTTCCATACTGTTCTGTATGCAGGGATGTATTCCTAATGGAATACGATCTGGTTCCCAACCATAGAGTTGAGCCATAACTAGAATGGATGATAAAAGTGTTTGAGCTCAAACAAATGGGGGTGAGTGAGGTGATTTACTGAGTTATGTATCCTAGAGAATGCTCACCAGAGAGAGTAGAGCCAGAATCCAAAAACGGAGATACAGATAAACAGCAGGTAATGTAAATGAGGAGGAAGATCTGGGCAGCACAGGGCCTAGAGAATGAGCAGCAATCGGTAATGGACAGGCTGAGACCAGTGACTAAGAAGAGGAAGCTGAATATGTGGAAGTTAAATTATTTGCTGGTACATTTTACATTTCACCAGCAGTACTTCTGGGCCGGGGGCAGCTAATTAGAGGGATGTAGCTGAGAGACACAGTAGCCATTTCCCTGTCTCTGAAATCCTGCTCAACTTACAGTCAGCTACATAATTGAGCACTTATTTCATATGTTAGCTCTTTAAGCATTAGTTTTATACTTCACATCATATGCTGCAATCCACTAGGAACATTAGTGGGTTATACCAGGAATGTTTCTTGATTGATTGATGGATAGAGTCCTTTATTTAGAGATATTTTATGTAATCGAGCCACTGTCTATTCATTTTATGTTTGCAAATATTTTTCCAAGTGTGTATTCAACCTGGTTCCTCTATATATCCAAGTTCTGTATCTTATATGTTTTTTTTTTTTTTGCCTGATTTATCATCCAAATGAATCCACTCTCATCTGCTGCCCACAGTGGGACAATAGGTGATATTTTGGACACTGAATTGCCCATTGGTACACCTTCTAGATTTGGGAGATGGAGAGTGAAATATTAAGGTGGCTGCTGGAGAGGAGTTATTTAACCTAGGGTTGTTGCCACAGCACAATGGGGCATTGGGAAACAGTAAAAAAAAAAGGGGGCAGGACAGGCAGATGATAAATTTATTCATTATGTTGTATCTTTGAAAGACTGACTCAGACATTTCACTTTAGCCATTAGTGACATGCAGCCAGTACTCACACCATTTATCAGTTGACAAAAAAGAGCTTCTAATGATTCAAGTCCTGAATAATGATGGGAGAACCTGAAGAGAGGTGGGGAAAGTTCATCTATAATTATGAAAGGGTGTATTTTCCACCCTTTTCCTCCTTCAGCAGTGAGTGAACACCAACATTCTTAGTGTTGGGGCCTCCCTCATTCTGTCCTTTGAAAGGCCCTAAGATGTTCTCCTTAGTTTGGTGTTAACAGTTACCTTAGGTAAAGCCTGATTTTCTATATACAGGCTTTGGAAAAAACGCTTTCCTCATCACAGCCAATGTTTATGATTTCTGGAAACTCATTTTTTTAAGGACTAAATTACCAGACCAGAGCTGAGTATTCCCAGAACTTTGATGGCTAACTGAGGAGGTGAAGTGGCTATTCCCATACTCCAGGAACTGGCTTCCAGTAGTTCTAAGAGCAGGACAGGCGCCGATCTTTGGGGGAGATGTTTTCTTGATTCTGTGAGGGGCTTCTTTGGAGAACTCTCTTGTCTTAGCTATGACTCTCTAAGTCATGAACTTGTCATTGACTGTTTTGGACATTGGTTAAAAAAAAATCTGAAGGCCAATACTGAGATGTTGACTTCTCAAACAATTTGAAAGAATCTCATGGAACTTGGCGAAGAATTTTTATAGTGAAGGAACTTGGGATTTCTTCTGGTGGACATGGGTACAAGTTATCTGGGACTCAGAGGAAGGGAATATATGGGAAAGGACCTGTTCTGTGTTAGGGAGCAGGGTTCTAAAACATAGTGGCAGCTGAGGGACCAGGGAAGAGGATGATCAGTAGGGTATGTTTGTGACCTAATTGTAGATCAGCTCAAAAGGGAATTACATAATTTGAGAAAAAAATTCTCAAGACAAAGACAAGCATGCAGCCTACTGTTTTGGTACATAATCCTCTTTGCTTATCAGAAGGTAACTATTACCTTTCTCTGTGCATTTCTTATGTGTCATTTCTAATCTTCCCAAGGCAGAGGGATATCCAGGCCTTATAGGGCAAAGGTCATGAAAACAAACTAAAAGGGAAATGTTTTAAATTTTAATATTTTTAATATTTTAAAATGCCCACCATTACACCTTCTATCCATCAGGGAGAACCCACCATCTCATTTCTATTTCTTAACTCAAACCTCCTTGAAAATATAATGTAAAAATTCACATTTTTTAAAAAGTTTTTCTTGACTTACATCATTCTGATGATTTTTTGACTCCAGTTTCCATGTCAATAGTAATAGCCTCAACCATTTCTATACATCCGTGTTTACTGCAATTAGGCATTAGGCAATGTTCCGAGAGCTTTGCATATATTGACTGATTTAATCTTTAAGCAATTGTATAAAGTACGTAATATGGTTTTCAAATTTTATGCATGAGGAATCTGAGGTCAAGGTTCGTAGCTGAGAAGTGCCAAAGATTTAAACCCAAGCAATTTAGCTCCAAGATCTGTTTTTCGTGTCTTTATGTCTGGGTTCTATCTGTGATCCTTTGATTATGCTTGCATTTTGTTTTCTACTGATTTAGATATTGTCTCATATTTGAAAGTTTTCACAAATAAGCTATATATTGCCATTATAATCTTCTTGAGATCAGGAACCTGTCTAAAGCTCATTTAAGATTCCTTAATCGTTATAATTTCTAGCATAAAGTGGCAGCTCAATGTGTATTTTGTCTAACTAGATTACACTTGGTATTTGATTTCACTCAAGAACTTTAACTAAAATTTGAGTATTGCCTATTCTCTGTGATACTGAAGTACCTTGAATCTTACACATAAAGTGAATAAAGAACATGTTACACAATAGGAATATCTATTAATTCACGCAACAATTATTTTTTGAGTATCTACAGTGTTTTAGACTTTGAGCAAAGCATTTATATTACTGAGCTCTCATGAACCTTACAGTCTAGATAAAGAGGTCCTCCTAATAATCTATGAAGGAAGAAGAATTGGGTATGATCAGAGAGTAGAATAAGGGAATTGGTATGGGCTGAGAGAGTCAGGAAAGGCTTCCTGGAAGAGATGATGTTTGAGTTGAGATCTGAAGGAAGAACAGAAGTTAGAATATCCCATGGAGCTCAGGATAAGCCTGAGAACCTCTCTCCACTCAAGTTACACCCCTCTCTCTCTTCTTCTTTTCATTCGTCTTGCACCAGTCTTATTAAAGACCATCAAATGAACCAGCATTCTTCTTTCTCAGATTCTTTTATGTATTCTGTCTGCCTACAATTTTTAAAAAATGTTTATTTATTTTTGAGAGAGAGAGAGAGAGACAGAGTGTGAGCGGGGGAGGGGAAGAGAGAGAGAGGGGTCAAGAGAGAGGGAGACAAAGGATCTGAAGCAGACTCCAGGCTCTGAGCTGTCAGCACAGAGCCTGACACGGGGCTCGAACTCATGAACCTGGCATAACCTGAGCCTAAATTGGACACTTAACAGACTGAGCTACCCAGGTGCTCCTCTCTCTGCCTACAATTAATTTTCCTACTCTTTAATTTCTGTTTCTCTCATTTCAACTCATGTACTTTGGGCATTGATGAACTTTAGGCATTGTTTCCATGAGGATCTCTTGAGAAACAGAACCAGTAGGAGGTAACTATCCCTACCTCTCTGTCTACCTCTACCCATCTCTCCCTGTATCTCTGGGTCTGTTGGTATAGATTCCCATGCACATATGTATACACACACACACACACACAATTTTTTTTCAGGAATTGGCTCATGCTGTTGTAAAGGCTGGCAAAACTGAAGCCTACAGGGTAGCCAGCAGGCTGAGAACTCAGCAGGAGTTGATGCTGCAGTCTTAAGACAGAATATTTTCTCCAGGAAACCTTACCTTGCTCTTACCATTTTCCAACTGGTTGGATGAGGCACAACCACATAATTGAGAGTAATCCCTTTTACTTACAAGCAACTGATTCTAGATGTTAACCATATCTACAAAATATCTTCACAGCGAAACCTAGATTCTCCTTTGATAAATACGTGGGTACTATAGCTGAGCTAAGTTGATAAATAAAACTAACCATTGCAGGCCTTAATATATATGTTCAAATATTTTGTGATAATTGTATGGCTTTCAATTATATTTCTGACCTACCTTCCTCTTAACAGGCTAAATTTTTCTACGCTCTCTGCTCTTAGAGATCCGATTCCTCTATTTTGGAGTTCCTATTCATATATTTTAAGAATGTCAATTGAACAGTGTCCTCTATTTTATATTTAAAATCTTCCTTGCTGCTGGGAATATTACCCCAAATTCACTAATACATTAGGTCTGTTTCTTTGGAGAAGAGTCTATAATAACTCCTAGCTCTGACATTTTCCTGAGTTTGAACTGATAGCTTAGTCTGAACCCATTATTTATTCATTCATTTAATCCTACATTTATCAACAATGATTTTTAGTACCAACTTTGTATAAATGCTCTATCCTATATGTTCCAATGCATATATAAAGTTGAATAAGACATCTTTATATTCTTTTCATTCTCTGCATTACTATTTAGCTGACCACAGAGAAACACATTTAGCACCATTCAGCTCACTTTCAAAGCCTTTTCAGTCATCCTACAGTTTATCCCTATTGACTGGGTTTTCTACAACCTGAAAGATATTGTCTGCAAGCATGGGGATTTCATTAGATACTGCCTCATCTAGATTATTTATAAACATGTCTTGACTTTGATCCTTAGGAATTTTCAATGCTTAAATTTATCTGACTGAAGAAGAACTTATTTATCCCTCCCCTTTATAATTTAGGTTAGCTTCTTATAACCAAATGTCCCCTTGAGCCCACTATGACCAAGTTTTTACTAGTTTTACATACATATAGAGAATTTTCAAGTGATAAGTTGTCACAGTGAACACACCTATGTAACCATCACCCAGTTCAAGAAAAAGTTATCAGCACTCTTCAAAAGCCCCCTCATTCCCTATATCCTCATTACCTACTCCTGAAGGTAGAGAAGCTTTCTGATGTCATAATTAATTAGTTTTACTTGTTTTCAACTCTATATAAATGGAATTATACAGTTTGTGCTATTGGCAGTCTGGTTTCTTTCTCTTAGAATTATTACCTGAGAGATGTAATATTAGTATATCCATCTTGTTTGGAGTAACAATAGTTGGTTCTTTCACTTTTTTTTTAAAGTTTATTTATTTTTTTTGAGAGAGTGAGAGAACGAGAGAGAGAGAGAGAGAGAGCGCACAAGCAGGAGGGACAGAGAGAGAATCCAAAGCAGGCTCCGCCCTGTCTGTGCAGAGCCTGATGCGGGGCTTGAACTCACAAACTACTAGATCATGACCTGGGTGGAAATCAAGAGTCAGACGTTCAACTGACTGAGCCACCCAGGCACCCTCATTCTTAGTGCCATATAATATTGCACTGTAGACACATACTCAATTTATTTGTCCATTCTACTGTTGATAGACATTTGGGTAGATTCCAGTTTTGGCTATGTAGTGATACTGTGGACATTTGGAAATGTCTCTTGATGCATATTTGTATGCATTTCTATTGGGTATATGTCTAAGAGTGGAATTGTTGAGTCATAGGGTGTGTTTATGTTCAGTTTTAGAAGATACTGGCAAACAGTGTTCCAAAGTGATACCACCAATTTATGACCATTTCTGTTGTTCCATACTCTCATTATCACTTAGTATAGTCAGCTTTAAAATTTTAGCCTTTTATTATTTTGTTTTGAATCTCCTCTCCCTAATAACTAAAGAAGTTGAACACTTTTTATAGATATACTGGCCATTTTGTTTCTTTGTAAAGTACCTGTTAAGTCTGTTGCCCATTTTTTTTCTGTTGGTTTTTACTTTCCTTTCAATTTGTTGGAATTATTCTTATATGTTACATACAAATTCTTTGTCTGATATATGTTGTAAATACTTCCATTCTGTGACTTGCCTCTTCAAAATGATGTCTATTCATGAACAGAAATTCTTATTTTTTAATGTAGTCCAATTTATCAGTTTTTCTTTATGATTAGTGTTTTGTGTACTGTTAAAAAACATTTGTCATCCCCAAAATTTACTGTTTTCTTCCAAGAGATGTGTTGTTTTGCTTTCATATTTAAATCTCCCATCTTTTTGGAGTTGGTTTTCATCTATAATAAGAGATGCTTATCTATCTATCTATCTATCTATATTTCTATATGGACATTTACTTGAGCCAGTGACATTTAAAAGATTTATTGTCTTCAGTGTAATCTTTGTCATTAATCAAATGATCACACAGATTTATGTATATGGGTCTTTGTTATGTTCCATTGGTCTGTTTGTATTTCTTTAGGCCAACATTATAATTCTTTAAAAAAAATTTTTTTTGGTAACATTTATTTTTAAGAGACAAACAGAGCATGAGCTAGGGAGGGGCAGAGAGAGAGAGGGAGACACAGAATCTGAAGTGGGCTGCAGGCTCTGAGCTGTCAGTGCAGAGCCGGACACAGGGCTGGAACTCCCAAACCGCGAGATCATGTCCTGAGTCAAAATCAGTGCTTCACCAACTGAGCCACCGAGCCACCTCCCAACATTACAATTCTTAAATTTTTTTTTTTAATGACAGAGGCAGAGTGTGAGTGGGGGAGGGGCAGAGAGAAAGGGAGACAATCTGGAGCAGCCTCCAGGCTCTGAGCAAGTTGTCAGCACAGAGTCTGATTGGGGCTTGAATTCACAAACTGTGAGATCATGACTTGAGCCAAAGTTGGTCGCTTAACTGGTTGAGCCACCCAGGCGCCCCTACAATTCTTAATTACTGTACTTTTGCAATAATTTTTGATAAATCTTACTATGTCCTTCAGTTTTGATTTTATACTTCTAGATTATTTTATAATTCTTGGTCTTTTGTACATCTGTATACATTTTGGAATCAGCATATCAAATTACATGCACACATACATGCACAGAAATCTGTTAGGAGTTCGAGATAACAATGAAACTCTATAGATAAATTTTAGAAGAATTGACACTCAATATTTAGTCTTTAATTTCCTCAATATGGCATATCTTGTCAATTATTTAGATTTTTGTAAAGTTTTCTTAATAATTCTTGTTCCTGGGGAGCCTGGGTGGCTTGGTCAGTTAAGCGTTCGACTTCGGCTCAGGTCATGATCTTGTGATTTGTGAGTTCGAGCCCTGTGTCGGGCTTGGTGCTGACAGCTCGAAGCCTGGAGACTGCTTCCAGATTCTGTGTCTCCCTCTCTCTCTGCCCCTCCCCTGCTCATGCTCTGTCTTTCTCTGTCTCTCAAAAATAAATAAATGTTTAAATAAATTAAAAAAAATTAACTCTTATTCCGTTACTGCTATAAGGAAGTGGAATTAATTTTTGCATGTTGACATTGAATCAGTGAGACTGCTAAATCCAATTGGTAATTCTAATTGTTTGTAGATTCTTCTGGAATTGTTTGTCATTTCTAAATAGTTATAGTTTTGTTTCTTCCTCTCCATTTATTATATCTTGTTTTGTCTTGCCATATTGACTTCTAGGATTTTTAGTGATTCTTTTGGGACAGAAGTAGTGACAGCACACATTTTCATTTTGTTCCCAATATTAGGAGAGAAACTTGTAATAGTTTGCCATCATGCTTTTGCTATGTTTTTTGTGGATACTGTTTATAATATTAACAGTTCCTGGAGAGATGTTCAAGATGACAGTGTTAGGAGATTGTAAATTCACTTCATCCCACAGACCAACAAATCTATACCTACATATGAAACAATCCCCTCTGAAAAGAACCTGAGAACTAGCTGAACAGCTAATCTACGATGAAGGATAAAAGGTCCACATCCAGACTGGTAGAGAGGCAGAAACATGGCGTCACCAAAAACTTCATTCCCAGCGCAGGGACCCACAAACAGGGACATCTGACAAATATGGAATTTCTCCATGAGGAACAAGGGGTTTGTGTCCCACATCAGTTACCTCAATCCTTGGGACATGCACTAGTGGGATGAAACCCCCAAATATCTGGCTTTGAAAACCAATGGGTTTAGGTCCAAGGGAGCCATAGGATCTTAGCAAATGGAGGATATTACTCTCTTAAAGGGCTTTCATCCAGATTTATTTGCCCCAGGACCCAATGCAAAAGCAGCAGTTTGAAAAGAACCTAGGGATTCATTGCTAATCTTAAAACATCTGCCAGAGGACATGCTACTGAACTACCAAAGAGTCAACAAAAAAATAAAAAGAGAAATTAAAAAAAATACCTTTTCCTGAAAACTGTAAGACACTGATGAAAGAAACTTAAGACAACACAAATAAATGGAAAGATAAACCATGCTCATGGATTGGAAGAATTAATATTGTTAAAATGTCTATGCTATTAAAAGTAATTTACAGGGGCACCTGAGTGGCTCAGTCTGTTAAGCGTCTATCTGACTTCAGCTCAGGTCATGACCTCATTGTTCCGGAGTTCCGCTCTGTGCTGACAGCTTAAAGCCTGGAGCCTGCATCATATTCTGTGTCTCCCTTTATCTCTGTCCTTCTCCCACTCACCCTCTGTGTCTCTCTTTCTCTCAGAAAAAAAAACAAAACTTAAAAAAAATTAAAAAGTAATTTATAAATTCAATGCAATTCATTTCAAAATACCAATAATATTTTTCACAGGCTAGAACAAATAATCCTACCCCCAAGTAGCCAAAACAGTCTTGAGAAAGAACAAAGCTGGTGGTATCACAATTCCAGATTTCAAGATATACTACAAATCTGTAGTAATAAAAATAGTATGGTACTGGTACTATAGATAGACACAAAGATGGGTGGAACAGGATAGGGAGCCCAGAAATAAACTCATAATTATATGGTTAATTAATCTATGACAAAGGATGTAAGAATATACAATGAGGAAAAGAAAGCCTCTTCAATAAATGGCGCTGGGAAAACTGGGCAGCTATATGCAAAAGAATGAGATTGCACTACTTTCTTACATCATAAACAAAAATAAATTCAAAATGGATTAAAGACCTAAACCATTGATCTCTTAAACCCTTGAACTCCTAAAAGAAAACATAGGCAGTGATATCTAGGATATTGGACTTAGCAACGTTTTTATGGACATATCTTCCCAGGCAAGGGAAATAAAAGCAAATATAACTCATTGACATTGACCTTCCTTGTGTTTAAAAATATACATTATAAGGCTTTAATTTTTCCTCTAAGTATTGCTTTGCTTCACACCAAGTTCATTCTGTTAGATAATTTTCTAATTTCTGTTGTGACTTTTATTTTGTCCCTGAATGGTAGAGAAGTAAGTATATTCTTTAATTTTATAAATAATTGAAGATTTAATAGTGACTCATTTCTGCTTTTGATTTCTAGCATTATACCATTCTTTCCTTTTTTTAAATGTTTATTTATTTTGATAGAGAGCAAGCGAGTGTGCACATGAATGAGGGAGGGGCAGAAAGAGAGAGGAAGAGAGAAATCCAAGCCGGCTCCATGCTATCAGCACAGAGCCCCATGAGGACCTTGATGTCATGAACTGTGAGATTGTGACCTGAGCTGAAATTAAGGGTTGGATGCTTAACTGATTGAGCCACTCAGGCACCCCTCTTTTTCTCTTTCTTAGGTTCCAATTACATGTTTGCTATATACCCACCCCTATTGCTACCCCTATATTCCATGTGTTTATGTCTCTTTCAGTGTTTCCTGTATTTACCATACTTTTTGTTCTCCATGCTACTGGGTTATCTTCTAGTTCATTACTTGACTCCTTAGCTTTTAAATCTACTTACTGAATTCTTATTTTCATTTATATTTTTCAGTTCTAGAATTTCCATTAGATTATTTTTATAGATTCCAGTTTTCTGGTGAAAATCTCTATTTTTGTTACCTATTTTCTTGACTAAATCAGAATTATATATAAAAAAAATCTTGTTTCATAACATTTGGAATACCTATGGGTCTGTTTTTATTATCTGCCTTTTTCCCTCCCTTTATCCTATTTCTTAGCAGGCTTGGTTATTTTTGATGGAGTGCTGGACATTTTGAATGCGAACTTTTTGACTCTGGATGTTTTCTTTCTCCAGAGTACATTTATCTTATACTCTGGCAGGAAGCAAATATGCAAGCCAGTCATCTGAATCCAATCAGGGACAGATGTAGTTCAGGGATAATTTTCAGTCTTTCCAAGGCTTGGTTTGACTTGAATACACACTGACTTCTGGATGTAGTAACTGAGAACTCAGGGTCTTTACTGGGGTTCTATCTCATTGCTGGGTCTTAATATTCTATTTTTTCTCTTGTGCACTGTGAGATTTCCAAAAACTCCACTCTGCTTTTCACTTGTTTTTTTCAGTTTCTTTTTTTTCAGTTTCTTGTCTTGTCCATTTGATTAGCAACGCTGGGGGTAGGGAGGGGGTGGGAGAGAGCAAAACTGTGCAAAGTGCTGGGCATACTTCTTTGGGCCTCCCTTATCTCTGGGATTTAGCCCTTTGTAACCCCAATTGTTATCCCAGCCTCATGAAATCTTGTACCATGCAGCGGATCTTCTACCTAATTACTTTTCCTCTCTCTGGGAAAAGTTTGGCAAGCTCTGTCAGGAGAAAAGAATCATACAGAATATGGGTTCATCTCAGTGAAGTTTTCTTAAGGATTCTTGCCCCCTAAGCCCTGTTGCCTTATTAGCTCTCTGACCTTAGTTAGAAGTGAAAGTCTCATGGTCTTTTATTTTATGAACATAACCTTTGCTATTGGATGCTGAAAAACCTGTAGGAAGAGCATACACACTGTGATTATTTAATTCTAATGAAGTTATTCGTAAGTACATATGAAAAAGCACAGATATTGGGATTTGGTCACTGTAGCAATAACTCAAGTGCTTTCTGGACATTTCCTAATTCTCAGTTATAAATGGAAGGAAGATAAAGAGTATAATTTTCCCTACCATTTACAAAGAAAAATAAGACATAATAAGGCTAATATAGTGATGATTTCATGGTTCTGTAAACAATTTGTTATGAAAAAATTTCTAGCTTTTATGTTTATTTGGAAAGAAGTTAGATAAATTCTAGAAACAGGGTAGGAGATTGCTATATGAATAAATTAAATAGCAGGGGAGTTTTCTGTCTTCGCATTGGGCTTTTTCATTGCTAAATAGCTTTTAAAAACTTTTTTGCAAGGCAGTGTTTCCTGTAGGGAAACTCTTAGGCATACACATGGAGCCTGACAACAGACGGCCACAGGAAGTACTTTCTGGTCGTGTCACTCTGAGGAAGACTGTACCCTCAGTTGTCATCATGTGACAGGATGGAGTACAAATTTATTTATTTATAATTTTTTTTCAATATATGAAATTTATTGTCAGATTGGTTTCCATACAACACCCAGTGCTCATCCCAAAAGGTGCCCTCCTCAATACCCATCCCCCACCCTCCCCTCCCTCCCACCCCCCATCAACCCTCAGTTTGTTCTCAGTTTTTAAGAGTCTCTTCTGCTTTGGCTCTCTCCCACTCTAACCTCTTTTTTTTTTCCTTCCCCTCCCCCATGGGTTTCTGTTAAGTTTCTCAGGATCCACATAAGAGTGAAACCATATGGTATCTGTCTTTCTCTGTGTGGCTTATTTCACTTAGCATCACACTCTCCAGTTCCATCCACGTTGCTACAAAGGGCCATATTTCATTCTTTCTCATTGCCATGTAGTACTCCATTGTGTATATAAACCACAATTTCTTTATCCATTCATCAGTTGATGGACATTTAGGCTCTTTCCACAATTTGGCTATTGTTGAGAGTGCTGCTATAAACATTGGGATACAAGTGCCCCTATGCATCAGTACTCCTGTATCCCTTGGGTAAATTCCTAACAGTGCTATTGCTGGATCATAGGGTAGGTCTATTTTTAATTTTAGGATGGAATATAAATTTAGAGGGTAAGTACTGGTGTGCTGATCTCATTGGAGTTTTGTGAACAATGAAAAAGATAGTGTTGCACACACATAGTCTGGGGACAAGAAGCAACTATACAGTTGCATGACACAGCAGATTCTTTCACTCAGATATTTAAAGTTTCAAGTAATTTCTGAGCTCTTGATCCTTATTTAGAATTTGTTTATGTGTCTTTCATATAGAAACTTATGAGATCATTACTTCTTTAAACACACAGGGTAAACCAAAATCTCTTCTGCATCCAAATTTCACAATTAAACCTAAGCTAAACAAAACTTTCTGCCTCCTTCCTGCTGTCCTATGGCTCTTGATGCCCCCTCATTGCAATGAACAGTCCCCATCTATAATCCTTTTAACCCCTCTTTGGCTTTATTTTACATCCTTATGTGTCTCTGCCAGCCAAGTAGTTTATTTTCTTCCTCCTTTCTGGATTAAAGGGGTTAAGCTGCATGGACTTCTTTAGAACCTAGCTAAGACACTATTCGCAGCCCCAGCCAATAGTACTCAATTATATTTGCATGGGGAAGCCTTTCTCTGTTGCTCCCCCACAACTGAAAGAACACAAACACAGCACAGGGAGCACCCCTTGGCATTACTATCACCTACTCTGTTTGCTTTTTCTTCTTGTCTAAGCATGACTTTGCTTATACAAGGCTGGCTTTTTCCGCCTGCTCCCTGGATGATTTTGGCCCGTTTTCAACTCTCATTCATTCTGTGGCATTGGGAGTAGTTAGTCATTTGTGCATCAGTGAGAGGAGGGATTTAGTGAATAGGAAGACCATAGACTTTCCTCTTTGGTCCTTCCTTTCTTGACAAAGTAAATCCCACTGAAAAACAGCATTAATAGAGCATGACGGTTTGAAGAATAGAGCCCTAACTGTTGACATTTCTGTTGTCAAGCTAGGTATTATGCTGTGATAAAGAAAAGACACATTTTTTTAAAAAAAGACAGTCTCTGTGGCATTAGGTTTATTAGTGCAATATCATTGTCATTGTCCTCGACTCCCCAATACACTTAAGGGCCTATCAATATTTCCATTAAAAAATCCCATTTGCTGTCATTTAAAAGTAGCCTGGCTATGTCAGATCATTTAAACTGAAATTATAGATCAATTATTTTTAGGTTTATTATTGAATGTCAAGGGTGGTTAAATTCACTGAATTTGTAGGGGTTGAATAGTTGCTGTTCTGAAGTAAAATGGTCAGTATGAAGACAGGATATTATGCAGGACTTAGAAAGAATTTGAGACATTTAACTCACTTTAACATGAATCACTGTTAGTTATCCATGTGTATCAATGAAAGAATAGATTTACTTCTTCATGATTGGGATTAGAAATGACCTAAAATAACCTTAGTTCTTCATTCGAGAAATATGAGACCTAATTGCTAACAAGATACGATAAAAAAGGGGTCAGTCGCCTCTGGCCTCAGGAAAGATGTGGCATCTATTGAGCACTCAGTGTGCCATGTTGAGTTAGGTAATAAGCACGATAACCCAACAAGCTAGGGCTATAGTGTTTTAGAGATGAGGAAACTATGTTTTATAGAGATTTAAAAACTTGCCAAGTTAAGCAGGTAATGAGTTGCTATGTTTGGGGCTCTAGGACCCCAAAACCCTGACACACACAGGGTGACTTTTTCAATGAAATCTATTCGGCACCTGGCCATAGTTTTTCTCTTCTGTTGGGAGAAATCTGTATATGTTGAAAGCTGCTTTCTGCTTCTTCATGAAACTGCAATCAGTGTGTAGTTTATGCCAAACACCTCTTTTTAGAGTCATTTATTAGATCTAGGCTGGCAAAATTTGAAGTTGGCCTAGAGTTTTTTGTTTTGTTTTGTTTGTTTGTTTTTTTAGTCTCCTTTACTCATTCATTTGGCTGAAGCACTTTAGTCTTACTAGCAATGCATGTGAGTTTCCCTCACTCACATTCAACCTAAAACAGGTGTTATTACTTTTTTGTATTTTTGCCAGCCTGTTATGTACAGTGATGTCTCTTGTTAAATCATTTTCCTCACCACTAGTGAATTTCAGTGTCTTTCCAGCATATCTTGTAAGTCATTTGGTGAAATTTTAATTTAAAAATTGTTGAAAATTAGGTAGACTATTTGGATATATACTAAGTAAGCCCAGCTATGTCATACCATTATATAGCATTACAGATCTTTTTTTTGTTTTTGTTTTTGCTTTTTAAAAAAAGTTTATTTATTTGTTTTGGGGAGTAGAGAGAAAGAGAGAGAGCAAGCAGGGGAGGGGCAGGAAAAGAGAGGGAGAGAGAGAATCCCAAGCAGGCTCTGCACTGTCAGCACGGAGCCCAACATGGGGCTTGAACTCACGACCACAAGATCTTGACCTGAGAGAAAACAAGAGTCGGAGACTTAACTGACTGAAACACCCAGGCGCCCTTAGGGTCACAGATCTTGAGAAAAATTTTTCTAGAGAGCCTCCATGTCATGGAGACATGTCAAAAAGTAGGATTCTGTACATTGAGATAAGACTTTTCTCTCTCATCTTAAAAACTACAAGAGGGGATTGCTATGCTGTATCCTCCATTGGTTTTAAAAGTTGCTTGTGGTATATGTACAGGGATGATAACTTAAGGATTGGCTATGATAAAACCAGGAAAATAGCTATTCAAGTCAATAATATTACTTTCACAATATTTTTCACTTCCCAGTGATACAGTTTGAATGGAATTCAAATCAGTATTCTTTATTCCATTGAAAAAGTATCTTTCTTCATTGAAGACTACTTTCTTGCTAAATTGAGTATTTTACCTTTGAGTTATTGAAATGTTTTATGTTTTATCTTATAAATAAAGAAAATTCTTTTAATATTCCAATAGAAATAAAATTTATTCTTTTTAAAATATAGGATCTTTAAGCTGATAGCAAATAGGGTTAATTTCAGAGACTATTATTGAAGATATATGGTTTTATCCATATGTGTATCATATAAGCTTTGCTACCATTATATTTTAAGGCTTTATATAAAAATATTTTGTGCTTTTAACACCAGATGTTAATGCTGAGAGTCTAATGGAGAGCGATTCTTTCTTTTTCTTCTTGTTTCAGGTTTAAATGTTTGAGAGAGTGATTTTCTTCATGTAGATTTCATAGTTTCTTAGAAAATAGGGGTTAGATTTGGGGCACCTGGGTGGCTCAGTAGGTTAAGCACCTGACTTCAGCTGAGGTCACAGTCTCACTGGATTTGCCCCCCAGCCCTGTGCTGACAACTCAGAGCCTGGAGCCTGCTTCAGATTCTATGTCTCCCTTTCTCTCTGCCCCTCCCCTGCTTGCACTCTGTCTGTCTCTCTCAAAAATAAACAAACAAAAAAAAATAGGAGTTAGATTTAAATATCTTTTCTTTCTTTTCTAAATTTAGGGACATTTAAGTTATTATTCCAAAGTATCTACCTGCCTTCTTCAGGGTGTTTATGGATTCCTTGAAGAAAAACAACTTACCCTTACTCTAGAAGAAAGTTTAAAAAGATGTCTGATATACTGAATACCTGCTGGTTCCCAGGTACTAGTCTAACCATTTTACATAGATTGTCTTATTTAATCCTTACATAGGATACAGGTACTCTTTTTTTCACTAATTTTATAGGGCACTCCAGCCTTAGGGAAGTTAAATAGCTTGCTCACTGTCAACAGGAAGTTTAGTGTTCTACCTTTTTAAATTCATGAGCAACATACTTTTTTTAGGGCAAGTATCAATGTAAACAATTGTTAATTTAAATCTTCATCAAATTATATTCTTTATAACTTTGCTTACGTATTTAGGCTGATCATCATTGATTTTACCTTATACTGAGGCTGCAAAAAGGCACAGAATAAGAGAGGAAACATCAGCTCTGCCATTTTCTCATTGTTCTTTTGTGCCTATATTACTATTTTATTTTCTTCAATCCTTAATTTTTTTTTCAGGAGACATTTTAACTGCTTTCATGTTTTGAAGGATAATTTAGTTAGTTTCTTTGTGCTGGCTGCAATAGCAAAATACCATAGTTCTAAAGGCTGGGAAGTCCAAGATCAAGGTACTGACAGACTTGGTGTCTGGTAAAGCCCTATTTCCTGGTTAGGAAAGCCATCATGGATGGCTGTCTTTTTCTGTGTATTCACATGACAGAGGAGTGAGAGAGCTCTGTGGGATCTCTTTGATAAGGGCAGTAATCTCATTCATGAGGGCTCCACTCTCATCATGTAATCACCTATCAAAGGTCCCACCTCCAAATACCATCACCCTGGGGATTAAGTTTCAACAAGAATTTGGGGGGACACAAACATTTAATCTATATAGCTAGTAATGGATAATAATCATAAACATACAAATCCAGCCATAGTAACCTGCTTGGAATTCATTGTAATTGCTGAAAGCAGGCCCATCAATAAGGACCCCATTCCTAGATCTGCAAGGGAAACAGTACCTTTCCTGCCTCCATATTCTTCTAGGACTCAATGTGATGTGTGCTTGCCTGGTCTCATAAAGACTAAAGGAGAGAATGGTGGAATTCAGTTTATTAAATATTATCTTTAATTTTATAAAATATACAGAAAAATGCATTAGATAGAAATGCAAAATTAATGAATAATTACAAAGCAAAAGCTGGGTAACAAACAGGATGGTCAAAAAATAGAATAATACCAACTTTCTTTCCAGAAATCCTTTCAAGATCATATCCTCCCCTTTCCCCTAGAGATAATCATTATCCTGACTTTCATGATAATTGATTCCTTTCTTTTCTCTTTAGTTTTATCACCTCTTTATGCATCTTTAATCAATGTGGCCTAGTTCAGCTTCTTTTTGAACCTTATGTAATGGAATTACAGACTATGAAGTCTTCCTTAAATGAAGCTTGCTATGTGTCTTAATTTCTCTAGCATTAAGTTTGTGTGTGTAGCTGAACTTTATTCATAATCAGTATAATATAGTAATAATTTATTTATAATTAGTATAGTATTCCATTGCATATATATTCTATTTGTGCTGCATGGTGTTGTGCTAATTTGGATAAGCTATAAACTGCATTTTTCAGAATTTGCTTCCCTGTGGGGTTCTGAGGTAGAGTTGATAGAAGGAGAATGTGCATGATACTTGGAACACAGAAATAAAGCAACCATTATTTTCTGAAAGTTTGGGTAGTGTTAAAGATATGGTGACAGAGGTGCCCAGAAGATTATAGTTTGTTCACACTCTTCTCTTTGTCCATCTCTTCTTGACTGTTGACCCTATTCACCAACAGATGCCCCCTACCCTCTTGGTTATGGACCTAGAGAGGTGATAGCTACCCAGAGGCAGCAGCTGACTGGAGACATTTCCATGGACTTTCCCTTCGTTCTACTTCAGCCTGGCTTTAAGATTACTTGGTTAGTAACTCCTTCTCTGATCCTCCAACTCCCCCTTCTGGGCCATTATTTCCCTAGCTTGTTCCATAGTTGTATAAGATATTTACTACAGTAGATGTCTTTACCCAGTTAGAGTTCCCTGAGTGATATGCCATTCATCAATTGATACTTATTTGGGTTATTTCTAGTTTGGGGCTCTTAGGAACAGTGTTGCTTCTTGTAGTTGTATCCTGAACAATTTTATCTGGGTAAGGGTGGATCCAGGATTTTGGGTCTTAAACTCATACAGTTTGGGGCACTTATTTTTATTATTAAAAAATTTTTTTTAACGTTTATTCATTTTTGAGAGACAGAGAGTGAGCAGAGGAGGGGCAGAGAGAGAGGGAGGCACATAACCCAAAGCAGCCTCCAGGTTCTGAAGTGTCAGCACAGAGCCGATGCAGGGCTTGATCTCACGAACTGTGAGATCATGACCTGAGCTGAAGTCAGATGCTTCAGTCAGAGCTGAAGTTGGGCACCTTTGGGGGCTCACTTAAACACACACACACACACACACACACACACACACACACACACACACACTCACTCTCTCTCTCTCTCTCTCTCTCTCTCTTTCTCTCTCTCACCAAAATTTGGTATAAGGACTTGGAGGGGATCCATGCCTTGAGGCTTAAATTTGATTCACTTCATGGTAAATCTGCTATGTCCATAAGGTATATAACTAGAAGTTGAAGTGTTCAATTTTAAGATATGCAAATATTCACCATTAATGGATAATGCCAAATAGTATTTCAAAGTGGTGGCACCAAGTTGCACTTACACTAACAATGTATGAGTTTCTATTTTTCCACATTCTTGTTAATGCTTGGTACTATCAGAATTTTAATTTTTGTTAATCTGATGGCTGGGTTTAGTATCTCATTGTGGTAGTTCACTGATTGTAAGTGAGGTTAAGCCACTTTTCATATTGCCTTAACTTGAGTTCCCCAGAAAGCAGAGCCTAAGGAAAAGGCTTATGTGCTATTGCTTTGATAGAGGGTGTAATCCAAGAGAGCACTATTAAGGGGCCAGGGAGTGAGACAGGAGAAATGGCAAATTCAGGGATACATTTTAAAGTAGGTACTTCTCTTACCAAGTGCAAATGATCATCAGTCTTATTGAACTATCTTCTGAGAGGCTGTGTAAAGGATTGTTTCTCACGACTATCTGCTTAGTAGAATGGGAGGGAGGAAGAACAGGAGGAAGGGCAAAGAATTCATTCATTGGCTACTGTCTTCTAGTCAAAGATTGATTACATGGGACATTGAATCTCATACACGTCTGGATTTTACATATATGGGTGTTCGGTGGTCCTAATTATCAACCTCGAAGTTTCTGTGGAAGAGGTGAGAGGTGGGTTTGAGGCCAGATGCTGTTGCCTAGTATCTTTATGAAGTTGGTCAGAGTCCCTTCATGGTTGTGGTAGCCTTGGCACTGGCTGGGGCTGGAACAAGTGTCCAGGGGCCATCGAGACAGGTTTAAGGCCAAGACGATCTGACATGGTATATATCAGGCACACATATGTTTATTGGCCACCTTAGATTTCTTCTTTTGTGAAGTTTCTGTTTACTTTTTTTTGGCTATTTTTTTTGTTGAATTGTCTTATTTATTTGTAGAAATTCTTTATATATTCTGGACACCAGTCCTTGAGATAGATGCTTTGAAAGTTAACTTCTCCTAATCTCAGCTTTGTCTTTAACATTTTATTGTGTTTCATAAAGAAAAAATCTGAATTTTAAGGTGATCAAATATGTCAGTCTTTTCTTTCAGATTAGTACTTTTTGATGTCTTTTTTGAGAAATCCTTCCCAAACTGTGAGGATATAAAAATACTCATTTATATTACCTTTTAAAAGCTTTAGAGTTTTATTATTCACACTTAGATTTTTTTTTTTTTGTGCTCACTCTGAGATAGGGATCTTCATAAATGTATGCCATGTTATTAGCATATTTTATTTAAAAAAAGAGGAGTGACTGAATGGCTCAGTTGGTTCAGTGCCCAACTCTTGATTTTGGCTCAGGTCATTATTCCAGATTCATGGGGTAGGGCTCTGCGCTGAGCATGGTGCCCTGAGCATGCTTAAGTTTCTCTCTCTTTCTCTCTCTCCCTCCCTCCCTCCCTCCCTCCCCCTCTCCCCCCCTCTCCCCCTCTCCCCCTCTCTCCCTCTCCCTCTCCCCCCCTCTCCCTCTCCCCCTCTCCCCCTATCCCTCCCCCCTCCCTCCCTCTGTCCCTCTCTCCCACTTGTACTTTCTCTTTCTAAAAAAGAAAGAAAGAAAAAGAAACAAAGAAAGAAAGAGCAAATTATTTCCTAATGCTCTGGATTAGAAAGAAAGAGCAAATTATTTCCTAATGCTCTAAAATCAAGTCCCCATACGTGTGTCAAACTGCATTTTGTTTTTACTTTATGCAATTTGTTTATCTCAGTTGTAACAATATGCTAATTACTATATTTAAAAATAACTTCATATCTGGTAGAGCATGTCTTCTCATCTTTTACATCTTCCACAGTATTTTGGTTATTTTATCTGTGAATTTCAATGTAAGTATTAGAATCAGATTGTTAGTTTCAACAGGAAACCCATTAGGATTTTGATTGTGATTGCTTTGAATTTATTAGTTAATTTGGAGAATTGACAAATTTATAATATTGAGTCTTCTGATATTTAAATATTGAATATTTCTCCATTCATTTAAGTCTTCTTTAATGTTTTTCAATATACTTTGTTTTCCTCTTTCCTAAAGGGAAAGGGAAATTCTTGGAAATTTTTGTTACACTATTTCCTAGCTATCTCATATATTTGATATTATTTTAAATGGTATTTTAAATTTTATTTCATATTCTGTTTAAGATATGTGGAAGTATAATTGATTGTTTTTATATTGACCCTATATCCTGACAACTTGTTAAATTCTCTAATTAGTGCTAAGATTTATATGTGTAGGTTTTTGGGTTTACACAGTTATATCATCTGCAAATGAAGACCCCCCACCCCACAACTCCTGCTGCCCCTTGTTGTGCTAGATGGAACTTCCAGACCACTGCTGAAAAGAAAAAAAATGTGGAATTTCATCAAATGCTTTTTCTGTATTTATTAAGATGGCCTTATCATTTGTACCTTTAATCTATTAATGTGGTAAATTACATTAATTGGTTTTCTAATATGAAAGCAACCTTACCTTATTTAGATGAACTTCACTTAGTCATGATGTGTTATTCTTCTTATATATGACTATATTCAGTTTGCTTTTATTTTATTTTGGAATTTTGAATCTAGGTTTATGACTGAGGTTGTCTTTTAATTTTCCTTTCTTGTATACTCTTTGACAGGCTTGGTATCAATTTTATATTAGTTTTTCTTAATGAGTTAAAGAGTGGTTCTTCTTTATTCTATGGAATAATTTCTATAAGTTTAGAATAATTTTTATCCTTGAATGTTTGGTATATCTCAATAGCAAAGTCATTTAGATTTGGAGATTTATTTGCAGGAAAGTTTTTTGATTCAGTCATTTCATGGATATATGTCAGGATGATATTTTATATCATTGACATTAGATAAGGAATAGGCATAGGCCAACCAGAGTGGACACCTGATTGTTCCATGGATGCCAGCTATAAATAAATGATGTTATTTAACTGATGTTCACAAGATGAATATCAGTCCTGGTTATCAGACTATTCAGGATTTCTTTTTGTGTAAGTTCTGGTAAATTATATTTTTCTAGTGGAACAGGGGAGGGGAGAGAGAGAGGGAGATGCAGAATCCGAAGCAGGCTCCAGGCTCCAGGCTCTGAGCTGTCAGCACAGAGCCCCACAATGTGAGATCTCAGAACTCACGAACTGAGATCATGACCTGAGCCAAAGCCGGTAGCTTAACTGACTGGGCCACCTAGGCACCCCATTATTTAAATTTTCAAGTTGATTGTCATAAAGTTATCGATAGTTAATTTCTTACTATGTAAATTATAGGACCAGGCACATATGAAACATATTTGAGGAGGTATATGTCGTCTTAATGCTAAAAAGTAAAATCCCTCTAGTGGAAAGCCATTACTTAAAGATCATGAAAATTTTCTGTTCCATGTATGAAACCGATATATTCCCTAGAATAGTTTTACTTTGTTTTTTTTTTTTTCATATCTGTATTAATCGAAACATAATTTTCTAAAATGTAGATGTGGTCAGTGTATGCCCCTTGTTAAAATGTAACTTTTAATTTCTAAACAACAATAGTGTTAATGTTCTCAAAGTGTGGCCTGGACACCCCTAGAAGTCCTTGAGATTTTTCAGAGCATCTGGAAGGTCTAACTCTTTATAATAATCTTACAGCATTGCTTATCCTTTTAAACTCCCATTCTTTCATGAATGTATTGTGAAGTTTACCAGTGCTCTGTGATGTCATGATATATTATAACAGACTGAATGCAGAAATAGAATTGAGCTTTTAACTAAGCCACATATTAATGAGATTTGTGAAAATAGATAACTAAATTTTTCCCACTAACTTTTTTGGGGAAAATATATTTATTTTTGATAAAATATATATGTTCTTTGTTTTAATTTTATTTTTTTTAAATTTACATCCAAATTATTAGTTAGCATGTAGTGCAACAATGATTTCAGGAGTAGATTCCTTAATGCCCCTTACCCATTTAGCCCTTCTCCCCTCCACACCCCCACCAGTAACCCTCTGTTTGTTCTCCATTAAAATATTTATGTTCTTATGCAATGGGTTAATTGGCATTTAAACTATATTAATAAATACATATTTTAAGCATTTCTCAGTTTTTTTTAACGTTTACTTATTTACTTAGAGAGACAGAGGGAGAACATGAGCAGGGAGGGACAGAGAGAGAGAGAGGGAGAGAGAATCCCAAGCAGACTCCATACTTAGCACGGAGTCCCACATTGAACTTGATCTCAGCGAACTGTGAGATAGTGACCTGAGCCCAAACCAAGAGTTGGATGCTCAACTGAGCACTACCCAGACATTGCTAAATGTTTCTCAGTGTTAATTTTCAAATGGTGAATATTGATACATTTATCAACAGAAGTTTCTAGGGGCTTCAGTAATTTTTAGGAGTAGAAGGGATTCTGAGACCAAAATATTTGAGAACCAATGTCTTATAGGATAAAACTCATGTTCCTTAGTAAGATAGACAAGGCCCAGCTAGATCTGGTTCTCTTGCCCTCTAGCAGTATCCCCTCCATTGGAACCTCTACAGAAATACCTACAGCTCTCTGAGCATTTGCTCTTGCTGCTTCATTCAACCAGAATACTCCCTCCTCCTGGTCTTCTTGTAGACTCCTACCCATCTTTCCAAAAATTCACTTTGAGGAATCTTTCATGACTTGAGCCATTCACCCTTTGGCCCCCCTCCCTTTCCTTGTGTCACTTGTACTTTGTATGTATCTCTGTTGAGTACCACATCAATGGCAATTTCAGACATTTGTCATATGAGTTGGCTTTGAGTGAATATGGGATAGTAAGACCTTTCTATTTAGACTTTTTGTTAATTTGCATGAGCTGCAGTTTGGAATAGAATGGCAGTAATGTCCATTATTCTTTTATCACCACATGACACTCATTTCCTAGAGCTTTGGATTCCCACTATGTTTGAGTTTACATTGCCGCAAGATTTTTGCATATCTTAGCTTTGTGTGAGGTCAGGAAAGAACTGTTCTGGGGAGCAGAGTAGATAAGGTAGCAGGTGTTCAATAATAGTTTTTTTTTAAGTTTATGTATTTATTTTGAGAGAGAGAGAGAGAGAGAGAGCGCAAGAGGGGAAGGGGCAGAGAGAGAAGGAGAGAGAGAATCCCAAGCAGGCCTTGAACTGTCAGCACAGAGCCAGATGTGGGGCTTGAACTCATGAACCATGAGATCAAGACCTGAGCTGAGATCAAGAGTCGGATTCTTTACTGAATGAGCCACCCAGGCACCCCAGGTGTTCAATAATTCTTAAGTGAATGGGTGGGTGGAAGAATGAACAAATGAATGAAAGAATAAAATAATGAGAAGTTTAACCTTTCTTTATGGAAGCATTATCAGCTTTAGGCATTAATTTTTAAAATCTTGTTGCATATATCAGATATACAGTGACTAAAAAGGTAGTCACTTACCAGTCAGGGGGAATAGATTTTCAGCACAAAATACAGATTGCTTCCAAAGGGCTTTAGGGAATTTAGGAGCTCAAATTCCTGACTGAGGTCAGAATTTCTTCACTGGTCTTTATTTATTTAGTAGAATGGGTGATTTATGAAAGTGAAATTCTTTTTTTAAAAATTTTTTTATTTGAGAGAGAATGAATGGGGAAGAGGGGCAGAGGGAGGGAGAGAGAACCTCAAGCAGCCTCCATGCTCAGAACAGAGCCTGACACAGGGATAGATCTCACAACCATGAGATCATGACCTGAGCTGAAATCAAAAGTCAGATGCTCAACCAACTGAGCCACCCAGGTGCCCTGAAAGTGGAATCTTTTTAAAAAAATATTTGAAAACATTTGTATTGTGTTCTAATCATCCTTTAATGTAAGGTTGATTTAAGAATTTTCCTTCACGAAGCCCAGATAGTTTTTATGAATCTTACTGAATAGGTATTAACCTCACAGATCCCAGTGCAACAAAGGTGGTCAGAAAGTACCCGAAACAATACTATTGTCATCTTCTGAAAGGTCACCTAGAATAATTAAGCATGTGGCTTGCTAGAGTTTTATAGGACAAAGATGTGTCTAATTCACCTACCCCCCACTGTGCCCCCACCATTTAGCCATTTCAAAATGGTCTATTTTTAGTGATGGTGGGATTTCCCTGGTTTCCTTTCTATTCTGTCCGCTTGGAAGGCTTTGCTTATTCTAAACCTCATTAAATAAGTTCTTAATGCAAAATTCTGCACTGCCTTACTAATTTAAAACTGGAACCCCCTGCGGTTACATAAACAAAATATATGGGGAAGTGATCATTTTTCTTGACACTGAGACATCCCAATCATCTGCCTTGGTGGTTATTGCCATGGAAGAAGGAGAGTGAAGGAAACCTGTTGGAAAATGTAGAGTGGTGTAAGATCCTCAGCAGCAGTATGTGTATGTATAGAAGAGCTTTCAAAATGAATTGCAGAATCCCAAACACAGACCTCCCTCTATCCCAAAGTCCAGTTAACCACATAATCCTTTTTGAAAGTCTCCTTGACATATAAATTGAATGACATATTTGAATTCCACATAATTCTTTTTCTAAAACCTAATTAAAATCAATTCCTTGGCATTTTGCTGCTGTTAGAAAAGATGATGCTGTTAGATGTTTCAGTCATTAGCAATATGTTCACTGGATTAAAAACAAATTTCTGAATAATATTGTAATGATTAGTGAATCTATGATAATCTAAGCAATTATTAAGGAACAATGCCTGCCCTGACTTGGTATCTTGATTATTTGTTGATGACATATGAAAATGGAGACGTCAGGAGGCAATATTGTATTGTTTAACTGTTTTAATTTATTTTATTTATGTAAATTTCATGCTTCTCAGTATTCCACAGACTTGAATACTGGTTAATTGTCTAACCAGGGAAGACAGGAAATTGGGTATAAAAAGTAAATGACAATCTAAACACACTAAAGACTTTCTTTAAACCCTCAGCTTTCAAGATTAGAAAGACTGTTATAATTTTAATGAGACTCATTTTGATTTCTAAAATGCGAACATTTGTTAAATGTACCTAAAATTTTGGCTAGATTTGGGGGTTATGATTGTTTATAATCAAAGAACCTGCAGCCTGATAAGTGTGAATTATGCTATCAAAAAAGGAATTAAGTATCTGTGGGACTCATACTTTTTCCTCTAGAATACTGAAAATGTCTTGATATTCAAACCTACTTTCTCTTTACATATGAGGATGTATTCTTTAGGGTTTATTTCAGGTTATTTCTTTCATGTGCTTGCTGTTCACCTGATTGTTGTACAGATATTGCTAAATTATGGGGAAATCAACCTGCAAAATTTGACTATACGAGATTATACTTTAAAACCATAGATGGAAATGGAAGTAACTTTGCTTATGTCTTCATGCACCATCTATATATCACTAAGCTGCACGTGGTACGGGAGTTTATCAAGGGCTTGTACTGTGCAGTTAATAATTTAATAGATTTTAAAAAGCTGAATTTGAGTCCCACAATGAGGCAACACTCACCACCTGCTAGTTTACCGAGTTTTATGACATACTGGAATTAGCAAAATTGTCTCCCTGTTTTTAAAAAAAACACCCTCAGATACTTAGTGTTTTGAACACACCTTCAGTGGAAAGCAACTGCCTATAAGTGTTCTGCCTTGCACTAGCCTCACTGAGAGCCCTGCCTCTGTACAGGAGGCGTCCAGAGTTGGGGGTGTAAGATAGGGAATGCTGAGCATGATCCTGGGTCTCTAGTCTGTGGCAGGGCTGTTCAGATGACATTGAGTAGCCAGCAGTTCCCTTGTCAGTGTGTGCGGTGGGGCAGGGAGCTGAAACACTAGCTCAGTCCTGGCTGGCTGATGCAGACAGGGCTGACGTAAAGTAATTGGTATAGTGTAACAGGAAGAGTCTACTGATAGAGAAGAGGAGGAGGAGAGAAGGGGCGGTCATCACTGCTATTCTGGGTGGTCCATGCAGGTCAGCCCAGGATCATGGTTGGTGTGTAGCTGGGGATTTTAGAGATATAGTCTGGCCTTTAGAGAGGGAGTTGAGGCAGGATGTCAAGGTTTCAGCTAAGTTAGCTGTGGTTCAGTGCTGTAATCCCAGTCAGGGGCTCAGAGTAGCCACGAGAGGTCTAGCCATGAGTGCTAGGGAAGCATGGTTGGGAAAGGAGAAGGTGGGCAGCTGGAGAGACCTACCCCAAATAGATTCACATCAGCTTTGGTGAATCTATTCATTCCAGATGAGGGTTCATTCCAGATACTGCCAGCCAGTGGGACTGGCATTGCAAAGGTTCCCAACACTTGAAGCTGACCCAGGCAGGGACTGAGAGACCATTACTTCTGCTGTAGGACAGAGTTTCAGGTTTCCTCTGAAAGTGTCAGAACTTGCAGCTTTATGTTTTTTGGTATAGTCTGATATTTTAGAAGGCCTGATTTGTTTTTGGCCTCATGTTTTTCATTTATCCATTCACATAGCAGATACTGATTGATGGTAAACGGAGTGCCTTTTTTTTCCTTTTAATTCTTACGGTATGGCTTGTAAGTACTTCTAACTTTATTAAGTGAACTTTATTAAGTTATTAGTTACCAGTCATTATACATTTTTTTGGAAGTACATTTGAGGTCAAAATATATCAGATATCCTCTACATTTTTGTTCATCTTTGAAGTATCTTGATTTTATCCTTTTTTTCTTAATGAGAATACATGTTTTGTTTTCATTTTTTCTTTTAAGTTTATTTATTTATTTTGAGAGAGAGAGACAGACAGAGACAGAGAGATAGAGAGAGCAGGGGAGTGGCAGAGAGATTTCCAAGCAGGCTCTGCCCTGTCAGTGCAGAACTCGACCTGGGGCTCAAAGTCACAATTGGTGAGATCATGACCTGAGATAAAATCAAGAGTCAGACGCCTAACTGACTGAGCCACCAGGTGCCCCAAATTTCTCCTTTTTGTTAGATAGATTGCCTTCAGAGAGTCTATACTACAGCTTAATGGAGAGAAAAAAAGAAGAGTGCTGTGTAATTAATTCTGAAACAGAGGATTTCACAATGTACAGTACGTCACACAGGAGAGTGTGCTCACCTCAGCCCCCAGGTATCTGGGCACTCGTCAAGAACTTCGTGGAGAAGTTCTTTACCTGTTCTTATCTGTTCTGTATGGGATGCTCTCCATCCTTGCTAAATTCCTACTTATCTCTTAATGTCGAGATCCAGGTTTCCTTCTTTGGTTACGTCTTCCCTGACTCCTGCAGGAGAACAGCATGGCACAGTCTTTGTAGGTGCTTGCAGGATGCTGTTGTCTCCACACGTGTCTGTCTCAACCACTGAACTGGGAGGTGGTGAGGACAGGGGCTGTGACCTGCTGATTTAGATGCTCCCAGGGCTGGGCACAGGGTCTGGGCAGAATAACAAAGGGAGATTGGAGCAAGTAATAAAAAGTGCATTTCCAGCCACTGTTCGTCTGAAAGAAAAAAAATCCAGCGTGTCATAGACTGTCTCAGGTTCCTGGCCAGAATGGAGGTTCTTCTCATTATTGAAATTGGTCAGTTGAGGAATCACAATTTACTGGATCTCTGTATAGCTCGAAGTGCCATTACCATCGAATCTATAATGGTGTCTGCTTGTGAGTAGGTGATTTAATCCTGGAATTAGCACCACCACGCTGATATGACAAATGGACTCATGAAACAGAAAATGTGTTGCATTTGGAAACTCTTCTTTATTTTTTTTAAATCCTGGGAATTTGATGGAATGAACCTAGATGAAAAGAGAAGTAAAGTCACATTAGTACCAGTCTTCCTTTTCTGGATTATGTAAGAATAACTGGGAGACATATTCTCTCAAAAACTGTAGCTGTGTAGCATTGCAGATAAGATGAACCTGCAAAAAAGTAAGGGTGTCACATAGCCAATTTCTTTGTTTTTTTAGGGAAAGGGGAATGGGCACAAAGACTGAGTTGGCATCTACCAAGAGTCAGGCTTTATGTGTGTTGTCTTTCAGCTCACAAAAAACTCCATACGTTAAATACCAGTAAAACCCTGGATTGTGAGTAACTTGTTTTGTGATTGTTCCACAAAGACTAGCAAAGATTTCTAATAAATTTTAACTTGATAAAAGTGTGATGTCTTGCAAAACGAGTTGTATGCGACGCCAAATGTCACATGGTCACAACTGAGCCAATGGTTCTTGAAATCCACTTTGATATACAAGTGCTTTAGATTACAAGCATGTTTCCAGAAAGAATTATGCTCATAAACTAAGGTTTTATTGTATTATAATTCCCTTTTATAGTGCTTTAGAGGTCACAGAGGTAATAGGTCCAGGGTGTTAGGATTCAAATCCAGGTCTAACACCCCAATCTCCTGTACCATATTGACTCTAAGGGAAGACTTAAAAATAGTAACTACCCCTCCCAGTCTGCCTCCTCTCCTTCCTCTACAGAATTACACTGATTATGGATGGACTCACACATCTCCCGATAAGAGAAATAATAAAATCACAGTTACTTGTTATGATTTATTTTGACTGAAATATGTAAATATGTGGCTGTAAATGGAAAGTATGTGTGATGGTTAAGGTATGTAAAGATTGAGTTATACTGCTCAATGGTTATGAATGCAGCACATATCCAGAGCTTTGTATGAGTAGTAGATTCTGTATATTAAAAGTCCTCATTTCTATTCTTGGTCACCTCATTTGATTGTCTCTGTGTCCAGGGTTTCACAAAACAGTGTTCCATCATAAGCCAGGTAGATACTTTGCCAACTGTTTTCCTTTGAACAATAGTATCAATTTAACTAGGTTATAACTGTAAGATGGTCACATGCTTTGGAAAAATACCTGTGTAAAATAACTGTAACAGTCTAAGTATGATAGCATATGAATTCTGAGATTCTATGCTTTACTCTAGGGCACAGTTGGCAAATTACAGCTCAAGGACCAAATTCTGCCTGCTATTTTGTTTTTGTATGGCCTGTAAACCAAGAATGGTTTAAAACCATTTTAAGTAATGGCTGAAAATACAATATTTTGTGAAATATGAAAATTATCCAAATTTCAATTTTCAGTGTTCCTAGGTAAAGTTTTATTGAAACACAGCCACATTAATTTATTTATGTATAGTTTATGGCCACTTTCAAGCTAGGATGACAGAGTCAAATAGTTGTGACAGAGACTATGTGGAAACTCAAGGACTAAAATATTATCTGTCCCTTTCCAAAGAAGATTACTCATCTCTGGCCTCGGCAGTACAGAGGGACTTATTCAAAGGTATGTGGTAATGCCTATGAAATCTGTCCACTAGGTACATATTTGAGCCCAAGTGTTGGACATATGAGAGGAATTACTCTTCAGATGTATATTCAAAAGTTGGGGAAGGGGGACATTCCTGAAAAAAATAATGTAAGATTTAAAATGGCACCCAATATCCAGACAGTCTGGAAACAGAAAAGGAGGAAAATTTGTTGGGCTGCCTGGGTGGCTCAGTGGGTTAAGAGCTAGGTGTGGAACCTGCTTAAGATTCTCTCTCTCCTTCAGCCCCTCCTCCTCTCATGCTAGCACACGTGCTCCCTCGTGCTCTCTCTGTCTTGCTCTCAAAAAAAAAAAATTGTTTTAGTGAATCTGGCTTACATATGGACTCCACAGTCTTAGTATAAACAATGCAAAGCAAAGGTTAATTTTCATTGCTATTGTTTTGCCATCCTTGCTGTTGTGTGAGGGCAACTAATTACCTCTACATTTGCTTGGAAGGGCTTTTTATTTCCCTCCCAATGTTTATTAGACTTACATGCCTGAGAAAACACCAGATCAACACCTCTTTCATTGTTACTTTCTTTGTAATAGCCTCTTTACTGGCTAAACCTTCCAATGTAGGGGAAAAACTTGAATTCTAGGTCCAGGCAGCTTTGCTTTTGTCTGCATCTTTGAAGAAACAGCCTCATTGGGAAAGACGTTCTGGTCAAGAGCCTGCAATCCAGGATATTGCCAGTTTCCTGAGTGGCACTTCCCACCCACCCATCATTATTGAAATACACTTGGCTGCTAATTTCCTGGAAGATTCAAATGCTCCTACTTCAAGGTCATCTCAAAGGAGAGTTTAAAGAGCATCCCTCTCCCCCTCCCTTCCCTTGTAAAATATGTATATTTACAAGAGCATGCATAAATGGCCACCAGGGAAGATAAGCTATCAGAGAGTTGGGAGATGTCTTTCCTCATACAGTTCACACATCACTGAAGCAGATAAAATTGGTTTTGTACCTAGCCTCTGAATACACTGTTAAGGACTCTGTCCTGAAAATTGATCTATACCACTACGATAAAATTCAGATCATCTCTTTCATAAATATCTAACTGTGGCATCAGCGGCCGCTGCTCCTGCCTGGCTCCCAGAGACTGTGATCGGGCAGGCAGAGCATGGCCTCCAGCTCATAACCTCCATGTGCGCCATGGTCGTTGTCATTGGCCACGTTGAAACTTAATTAAAGCATTAGGTTCAGTGCAGTACAATGAATGCCTCAGTTTACAGTTATAAAGTCAGTTGCATGACTGCCCATGGAATTTTGGATTAAATCTCTGAATAATAATAATAATAATAATAATGATAATGGCATCCAAGATCTGCACCTTGTCATTTTCCAAATGCCACTATATTCATTTCTGCTGCCTATGGCCTTGAAAGCTGCCTGTGTTACTGTCAGGCTTTGTAACTCACTAAAAGCTGATAGGAGTGCAGATTTCTTTGTTCTATTTTATAGTACTAATGCCATTTGAAAAGTCACTGCATCCTATTCTATATTTTACACAAAGACGTCACTTGGAAGCCATATGTGTACCATACGGGCATCTATGAGAAACAATGGGAATACACTAGATAAAAATGAAGTAAACATTAGGTCAGTTCTTCAACACTGTCTCTAACTGGCTATTAGAACTTGATTGGACAAATATGGAAAGATTGTATTCTAATGTAGGAGAAATTTGAAACAGTCTTTAAGTGGTAATAGATGACCCCAGAAGGTCAATGTGGGTATGAGACTGCTCTGTCATTCACAATCTCCGTTAGCTAAAACAAGGAACTCAATCTCAATTTCTGCCTCTCAATTGCAGAGGAAATAACTGCTTTCCAAGAATTCTGGATGGGCTGAATTGGATAATTAATATGAAAGTCCTTTGCAAACTTGTGTAAATATATGTGATGAATTGTTATTCTTTAATGAAATCACTACTCATGGATTAATGTTTAAACGAGTATAAGAGGGTCTAGGATGCTGTAAGACAAGATAAATTATTACCAATTGAAAATTGGATTTAAAAAAATTTTTTTAACGTTCATTTATTTTTAAGAGACAGAGAGAGACAGAGAATCAGCAGGGGAGGAACAGAGAGAGAGGGAGACACAGACTCTGAAGCAGGCTCCAGGCTCTGAGCTGTCAGCACAGAGCCTGACGCGGGCCTCGAACCCACAAACCATGAGATCATGAGCTGAAGTCAGTTGCTCAGCCGACTGAGCCACCCAGACGCCCCAAAGATTGGATTTTTGAAAGAAAGACAGCATGTAAATTCAAACAAAACTGATACTTTAATGATAGATTAATTTTGGTGACATTAAAAAAATTGAGAATCATGAGATCTAAACCCTAGTACTGGTTTTGCTATTACTCCTTTAATACGTGGTTTTTGGCAAGTCCCTTCTTTGCCTCATTTGATCAGGAGACTGGACTAAGTGATTCTGAAAAGTCTTCTCCAGTTCTGTGATGCACTGAGGCAGATCTGAATACACTCAAAAGCATATCACGTTTTCTGTTCCTAAATCTATATGCATGTGTTCCTGTACCCCTCAGAGTTTTATTTTGTTCCTGCATGAAATACTAAGTCTTCCCTTACAGGAGCCTCAGGAGTTATAGAGTGGGAGTCAGAAGAGAAGGGGCCTTGGAAAAGTACAAAATGGGTTATTTGATTTGGTGTTGCTCATCATTTTGTAGAACTGAATATTTTAAATGCAACTGAAGTCTCTAAGTGAGCACAGGGATTCTGAGATACTTTCCTGGATTTTCTTCCTTCCTTTCCTTTCTGTCTTTAGGGGCTTTCATAGAAGGGTAGTGGCATCTGAGGCTAGGAGCTGCTAGCATGCCTGGATATTGCCAGTGACTCTCTCCAGGCTCTTTGTTCTGGTTGAGGTATGGATAGAAAGCTCTCTGGTGGTTACAGCTCATGGAGACTTTATTTACCTTTCAATGGCAGAAGATTTGTGAAGAGCCAATAGAGGCAGCAATCCTGACCTGGGCATGTAGCAGTTACCCAAGCGTTTTCTGAGGGAAAATAACCCAAGACTCTGACGTCATGAGGAAGGGGTTGTGGTGACATCAGCAAACCTATCACTATCATCCTTCTCATTGCTGTCTTAGAACTGTGCTTCTTTTCTTTCTTTTTTAATGTTTATTTTGGGGGGGGGGCAGGGGCAGAGACAGACAAAATCAGAAGCAGGCTTCAGGCTCTGAGCTGTCAGCACAGAGCCTGATGTGGGGCTCAAACTCACGAACCATGAGTTCATTGCCTGAGCTGAAGTCACATGTCCTACCAACTGAGCCACCCAGGCACCCTAAACTGAAGGATCTTTGTGTGTGATATGTCTGTAATGTGGCTTTAATTCATACATATCTTGGGCTGGGAGGGGTGGAGAGAGAGACAGACAGACAGACTGAGAATCCGCAGTGGGCTCTGTGTTGACAGCAGAGAGCCGGATGTAGAGCTTGAACTCATGAACCGTGAGATTATGACCTGAGCTGAAGTTGAACGCTTAACTGACTGAGCCACCCAGTCGCCCCAGAACTGTGCTTCTAAAATTTTGACCTCACCCAACCGAATTTGCATTTTGAAATTATTCTGTTGTTTCAGTTTCTTAAGTGATCTCCTTACTTGTCAGGAAGATAAACCTTGCATATATGGGAGAGAGTAAGGAAGTAATGGTTTGTTGCAAAAATTTAGAAAAATGATAAACTCATTTTTAAAATAATTGTATTTCTAAAAACTCCCATGACAAGAGCTTTCCTTTTATTTACTACAGCCATCACTACTATTATTTACTTAAGAAGATTTGGAGATCATATTCATCCATCTGTACTTTATTTATTGGGCCTCTTTCTGCTTAGCAGTTTGAGTCCTTGGCTCTTTCTTGAGGGGGATTAACAGTGAAATAAACAGTTATGCTCCAAGAAGCACCTGGGTGGCTCAATTAAGCATCTGACTTCAGCTCAGGTCATGATCTCACGGTTTGTGGGTTCAAGTCGCACATCGGGCTCTGTGGTGACAGCTCAGAGCCTGGAGCCTGCTTCCAATTCTGTGTCTTCCTCTCTCTCTGCCCCTCCCTTGCTCAGGCTGTGTCTCTCTCTGTCTCTGTAAAATGAATCAACATTAAAAAATTTTTTTTAAAACAACAACAACAAACAATTATGCTCCAGGGAGGGAAAAAATAGAAACCCAAATAAGATGTAACTATCATACCTCATTTAGGGTTCCCTCTGAAGTCTCTTTCACCCAGACTTCACTTATGCTAACCTGAGGCCTGTGGTCTTATTTAATATCAGCTGGTAATAAAGAGCCCTTCAGCTAACTATGGCCACATTCTACTATTAACTGCAGCTCTTGAAGCAGTCATGGAGGGAAGGGGAGTCGGAACCCTTCAATGTCAAGACGTTTAGAGGCACTCTAGCATCAATCAAGATGCACGTCGCTAAGTGCCTGCTTTCATTTACATGAAATATTCATACAGCATTCCGTTTTGCTTTTCTCTCTCCTAATCATCACTTTTCGGAAGAAGCTACAATCATCTCAGTTAGGGGAGGGTGTTATGGGATGTGCTGTACCTTTCAAAGTCAGGCTTCCTGCAGATAGCTAGTTCTGTGATGAGGCAGCCGACTGCATAGACCACCAAAGGTCTCCCTCACAGAGGCTGGCCTTGTTATCATGTACTATTCATCTTCGAGTATACAACTTAGTGCAAATGAAAGTAATTAATTAACCATAACCAACCTGTCAAAAAGCTATTTAGGATTTTGACAGGAAAAAAAAAATTTAACATTTGCTTTAAGTGGAAAACAAAAATCATCTAGCTCAGAAAATTCAGCAGCAATTCTATTTATGCAAGCTTTCCTATTACTGCTCTCTCTTAATTACATGATAAGTAGCATTTAAATTAATTTCCAGTTCTTTGATTTGTATTAATTGTATGATGCTTTTATAGTGGATACAGATTAAAAGAAGAAGTAGAAGCCCTAGGTGGGAAATTTGCTCCTAAATACATAATTTCAGAAGGTAGATACAGTATACTTTGGTCATTCAGGTAGTAATTAAGAGTACATGGTATTTGTGGTAACATGGATGGACCTTGAAGGAGTTATGCTAAGTGAAGTAAGTCAGAGAAAGACAAATACTGTGTGATCTCACTTATATGTAGAATCTAAAACAAAGCAAAGAAAAACATAGAAAAAGAGAACAACATGTGGTTAACAGAGGCAGGGCTAGAAGGAAAGGGAACTGGAGGAAGGTGGTCACATGGGACGAGCTTGAAGTTGTAAGGTAAATAAGTTCTAGGGATATCATGTACAGCATGATGGCTATGGCTAACACTGCTGTAGTATATACAGGCGAGCCATTGAGGGAGTAAATCTTGGATTCTTATCACAAGGAGAAAAAATTTTCTTCTGTTGATCTTTTTATTGTTTCTAAATGAGAAAATGAACCTATAGTGATCATGTCACCCAATATACGTAAATGCAGTCATCATGCTGTATGTGTTAAACTTACACAGTGATGTATGTCAAATATTTCTCAATAAGGCTGGGGGAAAAAAAAAGAGTACTTAGTAACTGTACTTCTTCTCTCCGTCCCTTCCTCCCTCTGTTCTTCTGTGCTTCCTTCCTTCCCTCTAAAATAGTATTTTACTTGTGTTTTGGGGTTTCCCCCCTTCAATATTAAGCCAGTTCCTAGAATGGCATTCTTCATATAATTCTTTGAAATAACACACTAACTTGTTTCCTTATGAAAGTATTTCATCCGCCTTTGTTTCTGATAGATAAAAAGGGATAGTGATCTTCTATGTAGGAACTCTGACCCATTATTCTAGGAATTAAAATTTATTTAAAAAGATTTTCCTGTATTTTATTCCTTTCCTCCTTGTCTCTCCAGGTCTGATTGTGGCACAGGGAGATATAGGAGTTGGTCTTTGCTTGTGGAAATAGCTTTTGCAAATGAATTTTTACATTGAAAGAGAAATGTCAGATGAATCGTTAAAGTCTATTGGCAATGAATAAACGTGCAATGTTTTACTCAGAGCACTGTATTTTTAACAAAAGGCATTTCATAATTGGTACATACCAGAAAAGTACTCATATTTGAAGTTAGAAATGTTAATGTCCCTGATACAGTTTATTCTTCTTGTCCATTTAACCCCTTATACTATATAGATTAAAATAGCAACCTGAGTGGGCAGTGATGAGATTGATTTTCATTTAGGTAGACCATTTTCTTCTTTAGAACACAATGTCAAAATTGTAGCCGATTGCCCAGAAATGGGATATAAATGACAAATTGGTAAAACCTTTGAAAAAATTCTCAAATGCAAGTTGAAACTTCATGCATTTTACCACACAGTTTTAAGCATATTTATTTACTCTTTGACCCATTTTACATTGGAATCATCTTTGTAAAGTTATACTATATTTTTGTAAATAACACAAAATATACTAAAGATTATATTTTAAGATAAAATTCCAATGATTCGTGCTCTGATGGATTAAAATGGGTAATATAAAGCAATTTGGAATAATTCAGGTCAATGATATTTAGTTACCTTAAATAAAGGAACAATCATACTTAGTCAGGTATAAAGTACAATTGTGAATTTTCAAAGTGAAAAAAAATGCCATATATAAGAATTTAGGAAAATTATATATACATATTTTTCATTGTCAAGATGCACAGGAACTTTGCCCCAAACTAGAGACAAAACCACAGTAATAATAACAACAACAATAATAAAGGCTTTTAATATATCCTCAGTGTTACTCTTCACTATATGATCCATGTTTATCAATTAACAAGTAGAATAAAAAATTGGGGAGGTTATTAGGAGTTTCACAGTAAACTCCTGATATTTTTAAGTGTTATTTTTTTTATTTTTAAATGTTATTTTGTGGCTATAGTTTTTTAATTTACTCTGGATGGGAATTTTTTGCCTTCTCATTGCTAATTAAACTTGATAAGAGCTTGAAGAAGTTTAATCTTCATTTTTCCTTTAAAAGTGCTTTTCTAGGGGGGAAAAACCCTAAGAATGATAGAAATTGATATTTCAAACCACAACAAAAGTTTCCACAAGAATTGTAAACAGAACATGATTTGTGGGTAGTTTTGAAAGATGCTAGACCTTGGAATAAAAAGAAAATACCATGGGGTTTAAGATCCAATATATGCAAATACAAATAATGATTCTAGAACAAGCACCTTATTAACAAGTTGCTGAGCATGTTGACACCCATGGCTCCACCCATCTTGAATAAATTTAAAACCATTTAGGGAGTGCAGTTGCATTATTTTGTGAAACTGAGTCATAAGTGGCAAAATCCATTACCTACTGCCTCCTTTGTATGTGACTTTGTAAAGTTGATGTGCTTCTACTTTACGGCCTGACACTATTGTGCACATATTTAAACATTTCAAGTAACTAACATAAAACAGGTCATTTCCCTTTCCTCTTTCCACTATAACATATGGGTTGCCTCAAATTCCAAGTCCGCTGAATGCTCAAGTTTGAGGGGCTTGAATCATATGTAACCCATTATACCTGTGGGGCATTTTTAATTCCTGGAAGTATTGGGAACTTTTGTGTAATTGTTAGTTTTTGATTTTATGACATTGGTTTTGACTGTCACTCGCTCAGCAGATGTAAAAGAATTGGTTCTCCTGTTCTCTTTCCTATGGGGCTCTCAAAATAGGAAATACTGTGAACTCTGAAGTTAGCAGTGGGTTTTGTGGAGGTAATGTTTCATGGCTATAAGGAGAGGTGTATGGGTGCTAATGATTCCTGCTGGAGTTTTATGGTAAGATTGACAGGCTCTTGGTGAAAAATTGTCTGCTTTTCTTTCCAACTAAGTGTCTGTTACTTTATTTGAAAATTGTTCAGTTTCTTGCTTGGGTTGAGACCTTGTTTCAAGGCAATAGTAACCATTAGTAAGCCATTCAAGGCAATAGTAACCATCCATATGGCAACACACAAGGGCTCTTGAAAAAGGTAATGATTGCTATTTCAAATTAATATCATTCCCATTAGCAATCACCTTAGGGAAGTATTAATAATGCTAGTTCTCAAAGGCCCTCTTTATAATTTTCCTTCCTCTTCTGTTCTAAATTGTTCTTGGCTTTAAAAAAATATCTCATTTATTTTCTCTCCTTTTAAAAAGGGCTTTATTGGGATATAATTTACATACCATAAAATTCAACCATTGTGTGTGTAGAATTCAGTGAAGGTTAGTAAATTTATAGAGTTGGGCAAGAAGCATCACAATCTAATTTTAAAATATTTACGTTACCTCAGAAGGAAACCTCATACTCATTTGGAATCAATCTCTGTTCCCATCCCTCTCCCCAGGCACCTTCTAATTTGTTGTATGCTACTATAGATTTTCCTTTTCTTGACATTTCATATAAATACAATTATGTAATAATTTGTGTGTGTGTGTTTCTTGCTTTTTTCACTTAGTATAATGTTTTCAAGATTTATCAGTAGCTGATTCCTTTCTATTGTTGAGTGGTATTCCATTGTATGGATGGATAGACCAACTTTGGTTTATCTGTTCACCAGCTGATAGACATTTGGATAATGTCTACTTTTTGGCTCTTATGAATAATGGTGCTATGTAAATTCATTAAAGAATATTAGTGATAGTAAATCTTTAACAATTTAAGATAGCTTTGGATTTTGAGAACAGAACAAACTCATTTGAAGGCTAGTTGATAAGGCAGATAAAGAGTGAAAGTATTGATTATTATTAACAGTAAAGTATGATTATAGAAAAGATTTATGTGATTTGCCAATTGTTCTGAAGGTGTTTCCAAAGAACAGCTATCAACATATTTTTAGTAATGTTGGTCTCCTTATCATTTAATTATTCTCCCCATAGATTAGATATAGTATATTCAGTTTTAAAAATGAATCTATTATGCTGTTGTGTCCTGAGATATGTGTTCCAGTTTTCTTCCAAGTTGCATTTTAGAGAGCACTATTTGTCAATCTACACTTTTTCTTGAACCATGACTCTGTTAACTCAAAGTACTAGTGTCCAAAATTTTTTTAAAAATCAGGAATTATAATCAGATTGTAAATACATTGATAATACTGTCAGTATTTTTTAAGTGCTTGCAGATTTTAAAAGACCAAGCACCCTGTATTTACTCTTTTTGCTGTGCATTTGTACATAGATATCTCATAACACACATCATTTCTATACAATGCACAATATGTATGTGGGTGTACCCTGGAATGTTTCATAAACATAATCACATACAGTTATAAACCTAGTGAAAATCATCCCACTTTATCTGTTCACTAATAATTCAATTTATTTGAAAATTCTAAGGTCTCCGATTAATAATTGTTAATTCATTTAATTGTGTGCTAGTGGCAGTTGTTTGGTGTCATTTAGCCATTTTAAGGTAAGGAACCTATGCTTAATTTAAAAATTGTACATTTGTATTTCTGGCTTCTACAGAGAAGAAACATAAATCTATCAAGCCACCTTAGAACTTTTAAACTTCTCTTCTTTTACATCTGCAGTTCTCATTATCCAGAAGTTATTCTGTCCCCTCTGTTAAATTACTTTATGCTCCAGCTTACACGAACATGTCTTGCTTTCATCTAACATTTCAAATAGGGCAAAGACTGCTGTACAATTTCCAAACACAACTGTGCTAACAGAGATGAATTACTAGAGTTTATATAATTTATATTAGGAATTCATAGACCTAGCAAAAGGGATTAGTACATTTTATTTCAGGGCAGGAGATGATCCTGTCATTAATGGTCGATACTTTCATCATCTTTTAAACCTGAGGAATTTCTTGGGTGACAAGACCGTAAGGACATATCAGAGATTCACAGCTGTGAGCTTTATCTGGACATGCTCTGCTTTACTCACAGTATGTGGACTACGTCCCATCAAAACTGGATTAGGCTGTCAATCACATCTTCCGATGTATATTGTATTATGATTTTTTGAAAATGTCACTGAGATCAGAGTAATTTCTTGGCTAATTGCATCTTGTCTCTTCTTAATACTGTGCATTTAATGGTTTCATTACCTGACGTGACAATCACAGTTTCTGGTCCAGCATTAGGGGTAGTTTTATTTCTCTTCTTTTTTGCACACCCATGCTTACACACACACACACACACACACACACACACACACACACACACACACCTAAGTTACTTCTTTAATAAAAAAGAAAAAAATATGTAAGGCACTTCGGTGTTTTATGAAATAAAATGTATGTGTAGGATTCCTAGTTTTCCCTGTGGTTTAACATATACATAATACTTGAAATTGTTTCTGTAATCCCCAAAGCATACCCAATACTTAATACAGTATTTTCCCCTTTCTGTTATGGAAATAGATTAAAGAAGATATTAGCCTTTAAGAAACTGTCACTTATTACATTGCCTGTGCCTTTCTCTAGAGAATCTGCTCCAAACACAAAAATATTTGTGTTACAGTATTACCTATTTAGCCATGAGAGATTCTTTAGGATGAACATTAGGTTTCATTAAATCCTACTTTGGTGAATGTGGCTGTGCACTACCTGTTACCGGTAGAAAAATGGGCAACAAGAGATATTAAAATCCCTATAATAATGGGTTGCTCTGAAAAGGCAGTTATTAAGTCTTCCTGAATGTACTCAGGTTTAGATTAAAAGAGGTACGAAAGATACATGGATGAATAATGTAATGTGCTAATCTCTTGCTCGTAAGGACAAATAACTTTATGATTTCTGAATAGAAAGAAAAACAGAACTTAAGCTTTGGTTTTATTTTGTAGCTCTGAAAGAGCATCTACCATACCATTATCTGATATCATGATCCTTGGAGTTTAGCTGTAGGCCAATGGGGGCCAGTGTTTCAAACAAAGGTTTATGAGATGTTGTTATTGTTGAAATGTATACCACTGGGTTCTGTTGATTCTGTATGACGAAGTAGAATGATGGTGGCAGTGGTTGGGAGAACAGGCACCAGGTCGAGGGGTGCAGAAGTGTTTGAGGGGTGGGTTTTGTTCAGTGGGTGCTTCTGATGGCTCTTAAGTCCATCAGTGGTGGATAGGGGGGTTGTACTTCTGGTGTCCTTTGATTTTCCTGTGCCACTGAAAATACTAATTGTGAGCTATAGGGTAGGAGATACGGATGAAAGATGGGCAGATTTTGCCTGGCTTTCTTGGTAGGGGGCGGCAGCTGAAGGATGCACTCGTGTTTGGATCTGACAGCAGCTGTGGTATCCAATTCAAATTCACTGTGGCAGGAAGAAAGAGTGTGAATGCTAAAGTATCCAAGGTGTTTGTAAATACTCTGCTTTGCTAACCATTCAAATCTGGTTTGCATAGATTGCTGCAGTTGCCGGTATAAATGTAGAATGACATTTATAAAAAAATAATGTGCAACCGGTGATGAGTTTTCCTTCTAAATGTTTTTTAAAACAGTACTGCACGATTCATTGGTATTCATATAAAATTGTGAAAGAGTGATGATTAAGAAGCAGCTTTTGACTAGTGTGTATTTCAGGGGAGAAAATTAATTGTGATTTCATCAAAAGCTTCCTGCACATGGGTTCAAGGATCACCTTTTTTTTTTTTTTTTTTTTTTTTTTTAGCTTGAGGTGGATTTCACAGTTAACCAACTACCCACTTGTCTTGCAAAAGGGACTTGCTAAACTGGTTGAGTTATTATTATTATTATTTTTCATTCAATGGATAGTGGAATGTCTAAGAGCTTTAGACATTGGGAAGTGAAATAACAGTCATCAGGTACCCACTCTTAAGTAGGTGACTTTATTAGTACACTGACCTCCGTGCATCTCTAAATGGACTTCTAAGTGTTTGATTCAGTTCACTTCTAAGTATCAGAATGTGGAAATTATTCATATTAGGCATCTTCCAAGGTGAAAAACATCCTCTGTATATCCTGCCATATCTGTTTTCTCAGAGCCTTTTGGAGGTGTCATCATTGTAGGTAAAGTTACCAACAAAATGGGTCAGGATAAAGGTAACTCAGAACCCCATTATCTGTTTTGTTTCGTGGTAGCAAAGAATAGATTTGTCAGAAGTTGCTGAGAATTTTAAAAGGGGGAGAGAGGGACAAGCACAGACACATTTTAGCTTTCCCATGAAAAGGACAGTCACAGCTACGTTTTAGAGCCATATTTACATTGGACTGGGTCATTTTTTAAAGCACATTCAGATGGATGTGGGCTGAGGTTTTAGTTGTCATATGGTACCTCTTTTATTTCACTTGGACTTCTTTGGCCCTGTGCAAAAGACTCGTGGCCTAGCCTGTGGCAATGCCAAACATCAGATCTTAGTGTTGAATAGCTTGGATTTTCAATTTTTAACCTGTCCACCTAGGATCACCCTGGTTGCTCTGGCTTATAAATGAGATAGCAGCCCCATTTTGTCCTGAAGAGTCCAAGGTGATAGATGGTTAGGTGACCCTCAACTGTTTTTCATACTGTCTCCTGAATGGATAAATGTGTCAGAATTAAAAGATAGTTTATGCCTTGACATCAGAGGGGAAAAATGAAATAAAGCTGTGTTGTCACCTGCCTGGTAATGAATAAACACCAGAGATCGATATGTGTGCTCCTTTGGAAAACATCACCAGTGACATTGGGGCTTTACTTAGGAGATGGAAAGAAATGCCTTGATTGAGAAGAATTACTTAGGCAATAATTTTGCTGTTATGCTTGGAATTACAGTTGACAACTCCAAGTGTGTCATCAATAGAGTCTTGGGCTGTGGATGTAACTAAGGGCAGCTTCCTTTAAGTTAAAGGTCCCTTAATGTGAGCTTCAGCAGGCTGAAAACCCTTGTGGAATGGTGTGCAAACTCTGTGCAAATGTGCATCTGCGTGTGTGTGTGTGTGTGTGTGTGCGTGTAGACTCTGAATCTGGGACTGAGAAATAGACTAAAAACAACTATGACCGTGAAATGTCAAGATCATTAATAGGGAGATACGCCATCAACATTGAATTTTTATCATACCTAGTGGTTGGTACCAAAATGATTGAATGAGGCAAAAATCACAAGTGAAAATTAACCATAAAAATTTCTTAAGAAAGCACATTGATACACTTTCTTTTGAAAAGATCAAGCAGTTGGTTTTCCCTCTTTCAGTCTGAGCCGTAGATTTCTGGACCTATTTCACAGTCATCATTGGACACAGGAGATGAAAACACTAGCACAATTTAAATTATCCTGTCTCGGGGGCGCCTGGGTGGCTCAGTCGGTTAAGCGTCTGACTTCAGCTCAGGTCACGATCTCACGGTCTGTGAGTTCGAGCCCCGCGTCGGGCTCTGGGCTGACGGCTCAGAGCCTGGAGCCTGCTTCCGATTCTGTGTCTCCCTCTCTCTCTGCCCCTCCCCCATTCATGCTCTCAAAAATAAATAAACATTAAAAAAAATAAATTATCCTGTCTCTAAGCTTTGAGTGCATTTAGTTGAATTCGAGCAGGATAAAAATGCATTTGTTATATGGCTTCTATATTTGATCATCCCAGTAATTTTTGAGGATGGCCAAGCAGGTTTATAGTTATTCCCATTTTATTGATCAGGAAATCAAGGCTCAGAAAGGGTGACTGAATATCTTAGTTTTTAGGTGGAAAATCTTATTTATGACCTTGACTCAAAGAGATGAATTGTATTATTTACTACAGTTCCGTATAATAAATGGCAGAGTAAAGACTACAATTTATTTCTCAACATCTAATTCAAGGATTTTTTTCACTGGAAAGTCAGTAATGCTGATTAGCAAAATTACTGTAATGGTAATATGATAATATTCAAGGTCCTTCCTTTAAAAAAAACTTTTACCTTAAATTTGTTTTTTTCCCTGTCATCTAATGTTCTGTTTCCTCATTTTTCTGTGCATTACAAGTTTAAGTTGCTATGAAAACACTAAATACTAGCCATCATGTTAATCTTGCCATTGGAGTTTTTTTTTTTTTTTTTTTGTGGGTGTCTTTGAGATGACATACATGAAGGTCTTTTGACAAATTTTTAAATATGGGCATGATTGTAAGGTCAAATGTTATGAACAACTTTATTGTTATGGTTATTACTACTATTACATATCAGCTCAGTTACTGTTTACAGTTGGGCTTCTCAACAGGAACAAGAGTTGAGGAGAACAGAACATATTTGAATTATCCAGGAAGATTTTTCAAAATACACATTATGCCCTTATTAATCCTAGCTTCTCCCACCTTCCTCCACTCTTCAAGATGTATGAGAATATCAGAGAGACTTGTGTGCATATTTTAAATAACCAAACAACAAAAACACCCACACCGTTCTGGTTTATAGCTTTTGGTTGATAACCACTAACCAGTATTCTTGGGAGTCAATTTATTAATTTACTCACTTGGTTAACCATCACATACTTTTGAGCATGTACCATGTGCTAGTCACTGAGCTTGATGGACAATTCATGTGATAGCTTAAAAGACAGAGTTTCCATTTTGGTAGCTTTCCACATATATTTGCTAATAGAAGCATATTGTGGAGACACCAAAACATCATTCTGGTAGAGGCATTTAGTATTATTCAGGAATTGATAGACAAAGACACACATTTAAGTGCTACTATCCATATTAGAAACAGTGGACCTTGGCAGCTGCCACTTATGTCCAGTCGCCTACATCTAGCTCATTTGGGGATCTGGGAAGAGAAGAAATGTAGAAAGGAAGAGGTCAGAGAAATGTTAAGTGGGCCAAGGATATGATGGATCTTTTTTATAGCCCTTGTTATGATATATGGTGACTATCAAAAGCAATCACATACTATTGCTATGTGTACTTTTTGTTGGGCTTACAGATAGATTTTTATATTGAAAATCAACAGATGCAGAGTAAAGATTACAGGCACATGAAATAACAGGTATTCAGTTGATAGCACATATAGCGCGGGAATCTCCTTGGCTAAACTGTAATGCTAGGTAGGCAAGCAATTGACTCAAAGATTGCTAAGAGGCACCTCAATTGTTAGTGGCCTTATCTTTACTGTATGTACGCTGATTTCTATTTTACTTAAAATCCCCTCTTCTCCTTTTTCCTATGGCCTATTTTCATGGCTCCTTCAATTTGCTGCACCTGTCCCTTCAACAAAGCATCAAATAACATGGGTGCTCCATACTTCACAGACCTAGCACTGAATCTCATGATTTATCCAGTTCTTCATTGATTGTCTCCTACTTCAGAACGACTTACATGCTGAAGTCTTTTTTTTAATCATAATTTAAAATCACTCTATACTTTTGTTCTGCTTGTTAAAAATTAGCTCCCCTCAATGTGGCTACAATACTTTGAACTACTTGAGGAAAGTAGCCCTTTTGTCTGGATTTGGCTCTGTTACCTCCAGTTCAAACACAATTCTAATACCTAATTTCCAATTGTCTTTCTTCTTTCTTCCAATTCTGTTTATATTTTGCCACCATATATTTCTATGATTCTCAAATCTGGCTCTATTCTAGAAGTAACCAAAGAGTTTCTAAAAATACAGATTTTAGGGCCAAATGGTAGACCTTATAATTGAATTTTCAAAGGTGTCACTTCCTGGGATGATGAAAATGATCTATGTTTGTACTGTCCCATATGATAGCCACTAGCCACATGTGGATATTCAAATTTAAAGAAAATTTAAAATGCAGTCCCTTGGTTGTTCCAGCCACATTCAAGTGTTCAATAGTCACATGTGTCTATTGTCATTATAGTTCCGGGTTGTGGGTCCCCAAAACCTAGCAAAGTAGTCTTGCTTGTTTCCTCACAGGTTTGAGAACCATTAGATTAGGTGACCAATAATGTCCCATTGATTTTAAACTGGTTGATGTACTTAATTTTTTAAACAAGAATAACAATTTTTTTTTTCAACGTTTTTTATTTATTTTTGGGACAGAGAGAGACAGAGCATGAACGGGGGAGGGGCAGAGAGAGAGGGAGACACAGAATTGGAAACATGCTCCAGGCTCCGAGCCATCAGCCCAGAGCCTGACGCGGGGCTCGAACTCACGGACCGCGAGATCGTGACCTGGCTGAAGTCGGACGCTTAACCGACTGCGCCACCCAGGCGCCCCACAATTTTTTGTTTTTTGATTTAAGAATGATCTTGTTCCTTTTAGGACAAGCAATTGTACAAATGTCTGCTGAGTCTGGTCCAGGGGTTAAGGAAGAGAAGCTTTTTTAAAAAAAATTTTTAATGTTTATTTACTTTTCAGAGAGAGAGAGAGAGAGAGAGAGAGAGAGCGAGCGAGCACACGAGGGAGAGAATGAGCAGGGGAGGACAGAGTGAGAGGGAGACAGAATCCGAAGCAGGTTCTAGGCTCTGAGCTGTCAGCACAGAACCTGACGTGGGGGTCGAATTCATGAATGGTGAGATTGACTTGAATTGAAGTTGGATGCTTAACTGACTGAGTCACCCAGCTGTCCCAGAAGGGAAACTCTTAAAAGGTAAGGGGGTGTTAAGTTTCAGGGAGGTGACTGACCTAAGACAAGAACTTGAATAGTCTAGAAAAATGCTGGTATGAACCCAGTGAGCATGTGGTTGAATCTATGACTCAATATCTTGAAACATGGGGAATAAAAACGAACATAAGAATGTTTCAACACATAAGTGAGAGAGTATAGTTGGTAACCTTCAGATAAGTAATTAATATGTCAGAAAATGCTGGCAGGATATTTTGCCCAACAGTGTACACACACAGACACACACTCATCTCTACGATGATGCTCCAAGATGCAGTGTGTAACAATGAAAAAAAGAATGCAGAATTTTGTGCATCTTGATGAGGAGGAACACAAACCATAGTAGGTCATAGGGAGGATACTGCAGTCAGGTTAGATGCTGTCACTGAGTAGAAGAATGATGCATTGAAGGTGTTGAGGTCTGTAATACCTATTCTGATTTGCAACTGAAGGCAGTGGCCAGAACAGGTGAAACAGGAACACAACAGTGAAAGTTCAACTGGAAGGTCACTGTTCCCACGAACCTCCTAAGTGACTTTTATAGGATAGACTCAGAGTTAAATGTAATGACGTTGAAGTGTATGAAATCTCTTTCTAAGGCATAAGATTTAGGGCTAACTTATTCATTCTTTGAAACACAGACATACATTTACAAAATGGATTTCATACTTAACAAAATGTCTGATATGCTACACAGAGCCACTGCCCATACCACCTTCTTCCCAGCCAGCTAACCGTGACCCAGCCAATGTTTGGGATTGTCATGGGAAAAGATTTATACAAATAGGAAAAAAAAAGGGTGGGTGGGATTTCTACTGGTAAAGAGGATCCCAGGAACCAATCAAGCTCCTGTGAGCAAATCTCCCGAGTAAAAAAAATTCCCAATAAAAAATGGAACCCATTTGCCATATGGATTATTTCCATCTTAGGCCTGATATTTAGGTAATGTCTACTCTTTTTCACTTGGTTCTGATGAGATCAAGATAACTACTAGTTCTGCAAATTGTAAACCTCACTAGGGGATAAAATTATCCACATCACTTGTCAAGCAACATGGCAAGGAAACAGTTTTCAGATGTAAATGTTAACTTTCCTTTTCATCTGAGACATTTTCTCTCTATATCCTGCACCACATTGCATGGCAGTCTCTTAAGAACTACAGAAGATGTGCCTATTTGAAAAGTGTTCCTGGCCACCATTTTGTTTATGAAGATTAACTGAGTCACTCAACTTACTGAAGGTATTATATTGCTCAAATTCAGTAGCATACTCTAAGGCCTGTCACAGAACAAAAAGGCAGAATGACAAGTTTAAAAAAAAAAGATGATACTTAGTTTGATAAAATTGTGCAATTGCAGTAAAAACTAAATACTATAAGCATCATTTGTTGTTAATTTAATCAGCAACTTTTAATAGGGGATCTTATTTCACCAACATTGTAATCATCTTCTGAAATACTTAAATCTGTTTTTGTTGCATCTAATCCTTACCCTCTGTAAAGTTACAGTTTAAGGTGATAGTAATTCTGGTGACAGGATTACAGGTGATACCAGTACTTAAAAGGATCAATCACTGTCACCAATATAGATTCAGATTAGCCAGTAGGCTAGGCAGAGGATAGAATTTGCAAAGGTAATGGTCCTATAAAGTTAGGTTTATCTCCATTATGTTTGGAAGCAGTTAAGTTATGGTTAAAGAATGTTCTTTGGAAACACATGCACCTGGATAGAATTCAAGCTCTGCATGTGAGTCTGGTCACATGATTTACTGTTTCACGTCTCAGTTGCTGTATCTACAGAATGTACCCACTTTAGAGTTTTGGGAGGAATAAAGGAGATTATCCATATAAAGCAGTTGGCATGGTGCCTGGTGCATATGTGCTTAATGAATACTGAAATACTGTTGTTTTTCAAATTATTTCAATTGATTTGGATTCTTAACTCCAGTTACACAAATATTATTTTTCCTGAGGATATATTTACCAATTTTAAAGATTTTGTGTTTTTTGTTTTAGATGGATGTCAGTTGAAAAATATTTAAATAGTGTAGAAGTATAAATGGTGAAAAGGAAAAATAAAGGTGAAAAAGTCACGGACAGTTTTTTCAAAGTGTCTCTTTAGATGCGTGGAGAATCATTTTATTTAGTTTTGTATTGTTTATATAGTTCCGCACTTTACTCTTGAAAGTTCCCTGGATTTACTTTGTTCTTTTAGCCACTGCATCGTGTACTCTAGTAGCCGTTAGTTCCATACTTCAATCATTCTCCTACTGAAAGGTAACCAGGATACCTTCAGTTTTTCAGGTTAGGCTTTTATTTCCCAAACAGAATTTTTTTCAGAATTTGTGGGCCTTTGGGTGGTGCTTAGGTCAGGGAAGCCCTCATGAGTAGGATTAGTGTTCTTATAAAAGAGACCTTATAAAAGAGACCAGATTTCCTTCACCCCTTCTACCATGTAAGGAGGATGCCCTATGAACCAGGAAAAGGGCCTTCATTAGAATGTTGCCATACTGGTGCCTTGATCTTAGACTTCTTAGCTTCCAGAACTATGGCAAATACATTTCTATTGTTTATAAGCAACCCAAACTGTGGTATTTTGTTATAGCATCCCAGACAGACTAAGACGACTTAGTTAGAAGTTTTCTGGAAACTTCTATGACCCTATGCTTCAGGACATAATTCATTAATAGGAGTGTGTTTTGAAAGGTCTCTTTTCCTTCTGGATTTCTTTTCACCTTAAAAATATGCACTAATTACCATTTGTTGAGCAACTACTATGCATTAAGTGCTTTTGGTTCCCATTTCTGACAGTTAAGAAATATGCTCAAGGTTAAAAATTTAAGCATTGGCAGAGCTCATGTTTGAAGTCTGGACTCAAAATCCTTCTGCTCTTTCAGTAGCTAACTAAAAGTGGTCAGGGGACAAGAAACCAATCAGATCAAATCACAAGGATTTATATAGCATGATTAGATGTGTTTTAAATCTGAATTCTATATCTTTGCAGTCCTGGAAGCAGAATCTAAATCTCTGTCTTCTAATTACATCATGCTACTACCCTGGTCAAAATTCTCCAGTGGCTCCCAGAACACTTGAAGTCAAATGCAAGCTTTGCTTGATGCTGTCCACTGCCTGTTTGATTTGGCCAGTCATCAACTACCACGTACTCGGCCCACTTTTCCCTAGCCATTCTGGCCTTCTTGAAAGTTCCAGCCAACCTGAGAGGCATCCAAGCCTTTGCATTTGCTTCCTTGCATCTGAACACTTTCCAGAAGGTCTGTTGAGGACTTGGTCCCTTACTTCATTCAGGTCACTGTTCAAATTTCACCTCCTCTTGAGAGGCCTTATGGCCTCATCTGATCATCCTAACCTACCACTTCATCCTGCTCCCTCACCCTGCCTTACTTTTCTCCCCACTGCTTGTCTCTCCCATACGTCCCCATGTGGAGTTATATTTTTCATAGCTATCACTTAGTTGCTGGCCTCCCCCAGTGGAATGTAAGCTCCCAAAGGCAGGGACTTATTTCTCTGTACTCCTGGAGCCTAGAACAGAGCCAGGTGCAGAGTGTATATGCAGGGAGCTTTTGCTAAAAGAAGGAATATCTGGTTGCCTCAGCCTAATTTTTGCTTGTTTATTCATTTTTTAAAGAATTAAGTGATCTCATACTCTACCTGTGGCCATGTTGTTGTTGTAGGTATTCCTTGGAAGCCTAGTATTTAACTTTATTTGAATTTTATTTATTTTGAGTATTTATTTCACTGGTTTGAATATTAAAATAGAGCTATTTATTATTTTTTATTACTTTTAACTTTTATTTTTAAGGTTTACTAAAGGATCATTAACTATTTTTATTGCATATTGAAGTTTTATGGAAACATTATATTTCAGAAAAATGCACAAAGTGTAAGGCTGATATTCACAAACTGTACATCTGTGTGCCCGCCACCCAGATTAATAAAAAAAAAACATTACCAACACCCAGAAAGCCCACTATTGTTCCCTTCCAGTCACTACTCACCCCTTTACCACAGGTACCATGATCTTGGTTTCTAATAGTATAGATTCATTTCACCTATTTTTTCACATGTCTTTATTTTAATATTCCTTTAAATTCTGTGTTTGCAATGTTTGTCCCTTGTTTGGTGCCCATTCTCCAAGGTCCTAGAATCCTTTTATCGAGAAAAAAATCGATTAAGTCTTATAACATCTTTTATTCTTTTAACAGTTTTGTAGGAGCAAAACTGCAAAGCCTTGTAGTAATTCTCAATAGACCCAGGAAATTCAGGCAATGAGCTGAGAGTTTGAATGCATTTGATCTGTGAAATGATTGGGGCTCCAAATACATTGGGGAATAGCAACTTTTGTGTGTGTGTTATTTTAAAGATAAACAATGTTTAGTAGGATATTGAGCAAAATAATAAAATATATCAGGAATGGTAATATGTTTAGAAAAACATATACAGTCCAACAATGCACTTGAAAGAGATGAAAATTATCTGAAAAACATGATTTGTGGTTTTACCACCTTCCAGGAAGGGGAGGGAAAAACATAGGAGAAAACCATAATGAATTAATGTATTTAAAATACAGTACTAAATTTCAGGAGCATTTTCATGGAAATTACAGTGTTGTTCAGGAGCATCCATTATGGGATATTTACAAAAATGAACAAATGTGTGTTGCTGATTCATTTACGATGGCTACGGCACAGGTGGTATTAATATCATTATATCCTTGAATACTTACCGTGAGCATCTTAATATATATATACATACATACATATATACATGTGTATACATACATATACATGCATATACATACACATACACATATATGTATGTATATGTATATACATGTATGTGTATGTATGTATATGTATATACATGTATATGTATGTATGTATATGTATATATGTATGTATGTATAATATGTATGTATACATACATACACATACATATATATATATATGTATGTATGTATACAATTTTTTTTTGCCAAGATCAATTATTTTAAGCCCAAAATATGTTTTTGGAATATATCACTTACCATGTAAACTTATATTATTTGTATCTTTAGTGGTTGGGAGCTTCTGTGTTTGAATACACAGTTGTACTGTTTGGATATGATGCATGGTGTCGCAGTGAGAGAAAAACCCCTGGCAGCAGGTGCAGATGGTCTTAATTTTGGTCATTTTCTTTTTTTAGGTTTACTCTTCAGTGTAGCTCATTTGCACTCTTTACTCAAGCACATATAATAATGAAAGCAGATATACCCTGTAGAATGGGCAGTGCAATGATTTGAATAAACAGTCAAACAGGAGAAGTGTTGTTTTTTTTTTTTTTTTTTTTCAGGTGGCTGCAATCAGGCCAGAGAGATCTTCTGTCTAGAACGAAGACGATAGTGTATTAAAACACTGATGGCTGGGTCCATCCTCCAGTTTCATTCAGTAGGACTGAGGTGGTGCTTGAGAGTTTGCATTTCTAGTTTTAGCAAGTATCCAGGTGATGCTGATTGATGCTGGTGTGCCAGGGACCACATTCTGAGAACTGTTGAGCTTAAAGATAGATGAATGTGACTCAGAGAAAGGTGGTCTCACTTCGATACTTAGATTCACTGTTGGGAATCCTACGTGCAGCTACAAGAATGATTTAAAGAAAAAAATGCTTCCTTAACACTACTCAGCCAGTTAGGTCCTGATCCTTTGTTAGCTCAATTCCTTTTTTTTTTTTTTTTTTAATTTTTTTTAATGTTTATTTTTGAGAGAGGGAGTGAGTGGGGGAGAAGCAGAGAGAGAGGAAGACACAGAATCTGAAGCAGGCTCCAGGCTTTGAGCTGTCAGCACACAGCCGGACACAGGGCTTGAACTCAAAAACCGTGAGATCATGACTGGAGGTGAAGTCGGATGCTCAACTGACTGAGCCACCCAGGCACCCCTAGCTCACTTCCTTTCAATCTCTCCAGTCACCTACCTGCAGTCTTGTCTTGTCTTGTCTTGTCTTTTCTTTTCTTTTCTCTTTCCTTTCCTTTCCTTTTTTCTTCTTTCTTTCTTTCTTTCCTCTTTTTCTTCTTCTTCTTCTTCTTCTTCTTCTTCTTCTTCTTCTTCTTCTT